>NW_027497717.1:0-67084 GCF_021521415.1 Bidens hawaiensis | reverse complement strand
AGGGTAGTAAAACGATCCGCAAGCTAAAGAAATAGTCCGCGGATCACTAATTTAGCCCGCAGGTCATCAACAAACACCCGGGGGAGGAATCCGCGGATCGCTAAGAAACCTCACATGAAACAGAAAGAATAATAAGTTCCCACGTGATAAGGAAGAGCAGCTGTAACAAACTGTTTCTAGAAGATTACCATAACATTCCTTGACAATGACACCGGCCAATGAAAGGACAGCTGGACACCTAGTAACCGCCCTGAACTTGGCCAGCCTGTCATATTCTATAAGCACGCGACACGTGTCCATTCAGGTAGAATAGGAATATCATAGACAGTAACAATTCCACTAATCACTTTCCCATATCCCCGGCTATAAATACTTCTATCATCTTTATGAGGTACCCATTCACTCCCCACTTATTACATCAATTACTAGTACTTCGTACTTATTCCGTTCATAGTACAGTACTTATTCTCACGCCGGAGGGTGATTACGGGAAGACCCCCCTCCTCTTGTCCTTCCCGTAGCGAGTATCACGGTGTTTGTATTACAGGAACTAAGCTGAGATCTGATTTCATCTGTCTGGTAGTTCACATTACAATTCGTTATGTTTGAAATACAAATCGGATACCATCCAGGTTCGGTTTGTGCTTCTTCATTGGCGCCATCCGTATTTTTAAGGCTAGAATATTCGGTTTTTGTATGTTTTGTGGTTTCTTTTGTTATAATGAATAAGAATCAACAAATTCCAATTGTCACTCCGGTAAGAATCAGACGAATTGAGGTTTCTGGTGGCCCCGTCCTATAGGACGCCAGACAAGAGTCTCGTCGTAATGCTCGTACCCCAGTTCTGGAAGACAGAGCTGGGGAATTTCTGAGATTTGAAGGTGACGAAACACGAATCCATTATCGCCAATCTAGATCTGGAAAAGAAACTTTAGCTCCGGAAGAATGGCAGACGACTCTAACCTATGAGGACTATAACCAGATGGTAAAAGATAGGCAGATTCAGGCGAGGACTCTAACCTATGAGGACTCGCCACCCCACTCTCCTCCTCCGTCATGCGCCAAAATCCATTTAACCTAGAAATGGAAATTTTGGAACCTTCAGGTGAGTACCAAGAAGGAAGTCGTCATAGAGTTCGTCCAGCTCAGCGGAGTGTATGCCGCAGAATTGCGTATGATCAGAGTCATGCTTCCCGAAAATATCGTGACACCACGTATCAAGAGGAAGGATACGCGAGTGATGACATCCGCAATTATGGAAGGGAGGAAACCAGTCGTACGCGGGCAACGGAAGCACACTGAGTATTGAAGTGATGCTGAAGAAGATTTTACCAAACCTTACCGCCCGGCAGCATTCGCAAAGAAGTCAAAGTTCATTCGCGGATTGCTACAGCCTCCTTCCAAACAAAGGTGAAGATTCCAAGCAACTTGGACAAATACAATGGGATGTCTGATTCAAGTGATCACCTATTGAACTTCACTATAGTAGGGTGAGTCAGCGGATGGTCTCTCCCATACTGGTGCCACATGTTTGCATTGACTCTAACTGGCGCGGTGATGTGGTTTAAAATATACATATTATTATATAATTATTTCTTAAACTTTTAAGACTTTTGAGCCATGTTTTATTGAATAAAATTCTTAATGGGTTTATATGTGGGTTTTTAAGGTTTATGGAGATAACGAGCTAATATGGAGTGTTTATACTAGACTTGAAACAAATAAATAATGATAAAGAAAAAAAAAGTCAGTAAGGGGTTCGATCATTTTGGTATTAAAATATTTGTTTTCTTGTTTATTTGAAACTAGTTTGAGGCACGTGTATTACACGGGTAATTGATGAAAATTTTAAACTTTAATCATTAGGTGAAATACAATCAACAAAAACAAAATGATCATATATTGTTAATACAATTCCAATTTACATTAAAATTACAGAAATTACATAACTAAGATTACTCAAATATGTTATAATAAAATTACTGTGCTTGTAACGATATACTACATTTGTGATTGTATTGATCGGCATATATTGTTTATCAAAAATCAAAATCTTTAATCCATGTCTGCTTGTAACTCTTGATAAGGTAACATATAAGTCCTGCTTATAACTCTTCCATGTGAGAAGTAAGGTTCTTCAAGTACATACCAACCTTAGATAAATGATAATGTATCCATGAAACTAACAAAAAAATATTTATACACATAAAATATCATACATTATAATCAATTAATATGATGTCATTTGAGATCATTTGCTCATGTTTATCCAAAAAACATGATTATCCCAAAAACCAAGTTACCTGAACTTTAATGATATAATTACCCTTTAGAATTTGAAATTGATTGATAATGATAAATTTGTTGTCATAAATATTCTGTGTATGACAAATTTTTAATTGACTTTATATTTTACAATTAATAATTTCATAATCAAGCAACACATATATATCCAAAAATTAAAATATAACAAAATAATTTATTTCATTTCGTATGAATGTTATAGTCAGGAAAATGACAAAGACATACTAACCTTAAAACCATGTTCAAATAACAGTGATTATTCTGAGTTAACAAAATATTAAAAGATTTAAAGTTGCATAAAGTGAGTGTAGTAATTTTTATTTATAATAGTTGAAAGTATTGGATTAGGAATGTTTAAATGTTGAGTACTAATCCCGTGTTATTAGTTAATAGTATGGGAAGTTGTTGGAATATTTAATTAATCGATATATATATATATATATATATATATATATATATATATATAACAACTTATAGAAAAAAAAGGAAGTAAAGATTTCGGATTTTATGGGAGCATGGTAAATGACTTTTAACCGGATTAACTAGCTTTTATATAAAAAAATAATGTGAAAATGGAATATCCTTGAAATATAATGAGGAGCATGATTAAGTTACAAATAATAAAATAAAAATAAAAATAATAAATATTTCTATTAAGTTACATTATAATTAAGATATGAATCTTAATGAATTTTTTTAACATTTTTTAATAATAAATGTTATAACTATAATTTTTTTAAAAGTTTTGTGTATAGCTTTATTATTTTGAATATAAACCATAATACACAATTTTAATAATGTACAAACCAACATGTAAAAACCCTAGTTCGTTGTATTTGAATACAAAATAAAATTAGTAAGTTAATGTAATATTGAAATTATGTAAATAATTTATGAAAATGATATTTTAGGTTTCAATATCTTAAATGATTTTTAGAAAGCGAAAATAGTGGAATGGATTGAAACAAATTTTTTTTGTTTAACATTTTGAATGCTTTTAATTAAGTAATTTGTCTTATAATGCATATTAAATTGAATATGATTTGAATGTATAAAAATAGTATAAATCAATCCATAGAATATATATTTTTGAAGCATTTTAGTCAGAGTTATAGAAGAAAATATTGAAAACTAAATATTGATTTTCTTATTGCTTAACCTTTATACTATACAAAAAAGTCATATAAATAAATGAAAAATGGTTCATAGAGTAAACCATTATACATATGGATTATAATGATAATGCTCAAGATATATATAATAGGTATTATCCATGTTTGCAATATTTATACGAAATATTTGAAGAAAATTAAGAAAATACACATTTTCCTGATGCATTAGAGAAAACTTTAAATCCAAATTTGAAATCATTATTATATAAAAAAATTATGCACTGTTGCTCGAATCATAGTTTAAAACAATTTGTAGTTTACCATATAAATCCAAATTCTTCGACAATGATGTACCTTTATTTTCTTTAATTTTCAATTACCTGTTACTTTAAAATTTTATTTTAACAGGCCTGTAACTTCAATTTTTATATTTCCTAATTCTCTTGTTTCACCATTAATGTTAATAAATGAATCGGTTATGATTTACATTTAATAAAAATATTGAATTCATATATTGAAATTGAAATGACTTAAAAGATAAGGACCATATATTGAAAATGATTGAAAAAAGGTGAGAAGGGCTAAGATATTGACAAGTGGCAAGAATATGTATTTTTTTATTAGAATAGATAGATACTACACAGGTCAAGAAAATGCTATGGATTGCAATAATTGAACTTCATAATTATTTGTATTAAGCTAAAGGAAAATAAAAGGGCTATTGTGAAAATTGAAATTAATTCACTTTTTGAAGAATCTTGTTCACATGATTGTGAGGCCCATGTTTAATTTATTAACTAACACAATATGTTATAAATGGAGGAATTTTTGGAAGAACCCTAGGGGGCCGAACAGTAGAGAGGAGCCGCCACCTTTCATCATTGTTATTATCATGGGAAGGAGCTGCCACAGAATTTTTTGGAGGGAACGAGACAGAAAGGCAGCCGCAAGAAAAAGAAAAAGAAAGCCATTGGTTCAAGCAGAGAGCGTCAGGGTTCAACACCAACTCATCCAAACATCATTATTATTTGGTTCAAATTTATTGTTTTCGTCATGAATTTATTTGAACCTTATTTATTTGTTTTGTTCTTTAGTATGGTTGTTGGCTAAACCCTTTAGACCGCCTAGGCTTATGATGAACCTTTTATTGACGTTTGATTTTATTTGGGATTTGCTTTTCGTTATGGTTTTATGAACTAGTAAAAGGTTTAATTATATTGAGTTGATGCATATGTGTGCTTGAGGTTGTTTAATTAAGTTTTATTATTCCTTAGTTGCCTTGACTATTGTTTGTCATTATGATAGGTTACTATTAGGTCATCTACTTTGTGTTTTTGACTATTTTATGATTGATTTCGAATAAGATCATAGGAATAATATAATTTAATCACATAAACCTAAGTATGCTGCTAACCTAAATAGCTGTAAGGTGCTAGGTTATTAATAGGTCTTTGTTGATCAGGATTGCTAGATTTAGTTCTTCGTAAGGAGTCCGTCTAGGTTTGATTGATTAACTTTGTCTATCAAATCAATTGAATATATTAGGCTGCCTTTGATTTCCGCGCTGTAAGGTACGATTTCGTATAAAGGAACTAGTTTGTAATTAATTAGGTGACCGTAAGAAAACTTGATTTTTCATACTGGTGAGTGTTGAACCTTATTAGAAACCCATAGGTGTCTTCTTGAGAAGGGTCGGGGGTCCTGTTCGGGTTTTCTTTTAAGTGAATATTTTATGATCCCAGTTCCATAACAAGCATTTTCCAATTAAGTGATAACTAAAACTTTGGGGATTCTAGCCTAGGTGGTTGCTTGTCATCATCTGAAGTAAATTCAAGGTCTAAGTCGAGTCGTTTTCAGTTTTATTAATTAGTCTAATTTTAGTTTAAATCTTAGTTCTTTAGTAAAAATCCCCAAAAATAATATAATTAAGTAGTCACGTCTGTAGTTGAGTCTAATTTAGCTAGTTTACGTAATTTAAAGAGTCTCGTGGATTCGATATCCGAACTTACTTAGCTGTACTAGAGTCGACCAGTTCACTTGCCAAGTTAGTAGTTTTAGTTAAGTTAAGAGTCTAGAATTTATTACTTAATGTCTAGATTAGCGTGTTTTTATATAACTACTTTTAGCACATCACACGGCTCGAGAATGGTTCGAAAAACTTCCCAATGGGCAGATAAAGAGTTGGGATGATCTGGTGGCAAAATTTCCCAACATTTCAGCCAATAATTAAGTATTTACAAAACATTTTAATTAGTGATATCAAAAAACTTTATGGGTAACATTAAGAATTTCAAGAAATGATGTTTTCAGGTAAATTATAGTTTTCAGATGATATGGGTTCTTGGTTAACAGGTTTTCGAGTATTATGGGTTTTCGGGTAAAGTAATGAGTTTTCATAAAATTAGCGTGCTTACAAGAAAAAGATTGGAAACTATTCCGAAAACCCGTATAAGACCATAAAGTTTAAAATCCGAGAACTCTAAAATTCGAAAGTTAATATTATCATAAATTGAAAACACGAGAAACTAATAAACCCCATACAATTAGTTCGTAAACTAGTTGATCCCTAAACTAATTTCCAAAACTAAAAGGAATATGATAAGATTTGGTTCAAATCTTTTAAGGATTAACAATTATATATATTTCCTATTTTAATGGTATTCAAATCCTTTAAGAAAATACCAAAAAGTTTAATTTATTCAAGATTTGAAAAATTATATCCCCAGATAAACTTTAACAGATTTTAATCCAGATTTGAACCAAAATATGCTATAATTTTCAAGAATTATGATGAATACAAAGAACATCATCTAAAATTTTAACAGTTAAACATATACTAAAACTAGAGTCGAAATCTTTAAACATGATTTTAACATATATCGAAAATATTAGGGTTTATTAAATACAAATTTTAGCGATTTTAAACAGTTTCATTTATTGTTTTCGTAGTAGAACATGAAAAAAGAAACTGAAAAAATTAGGGGTTATCAAGTTGTAGTCCATGTCTTCTGATTTAATTCCAGCTTTAGGGAAAACATGAAGAACTGATTAATCAACATCGCCATGATACCACATGTTTTATTAGTTCTTCATGTTGGTAATAGAAAAATAAAATAATATAATAAACCTATAATTATATGTGTACCTGTTATAGCAGAGAGAGTAGTAACTGGATACGGAGTATGATGTAGTCGACATGTTTGTTATCTTGATCGAGTTCCCTTTTAAGATGTATAGTTAAGGATGGTGTTAGGGTTCTTGAGAGAACCCCGGTTTAGGAGAGAGGAGGCACACAAAATTGTATATGTGTTTTTTATTAAGTTATGATAATTTATTTTCTCTATATATACACCCAAGATGAAACCCTTTATTAGCCAGTAAGGGTAATATACCCATCAAAAATTACCAAGCTAATATATAATAAGATATATTAATAATTATAATCTATTATAATATAATTGATAACGATTGCCATATTAATAAATATAATATATATACACACACACACACACACTAGATTTTATCCCCCGTATTACGGGGGTTATTTTACATTATTCGTTTTCGATATTTATATATGTATATTTGAATTTTAAATTTTATTTATTGTAAGAAAGTTAATAATTAATATACTTGAGGTTTGATGATCAAATGGTTTCACAAATAAATGATATGTTATAATCCGGTTTAAAAGCTATCTGTGTTTGGTGATACCCATTACCCATTTATTTTCTTTATTATAAAATTGTTTCTTACTTATAAATAATATCTTTTTTAAAATAAAATAGGATATTAATTTTTAGTATATCCCTATTTTATAGGATTTTCATATCAAATATTTGATGAGATTAATTTTTAATATAATGAGATGTTATAACCCGTTTAAGAACTATACGGGTTTGGTGAGACCTTTACCCGTGAATTTGAGTCAAATGCGTGAGAAGCCTTCTTTTACAAATAAAGCAATCTATAATGGCTTGAGGGAATTGTTGTTTTACATTTTTCGTTTTTTAATATTTACTTTTTGGATTTTAATTTTCTTTATTATAAGAAAATTAATAATATACTTAGCGTTTGATAATAAAAGGGTTTCATAAAAAATTGATATGTTATAACCCGTTTAAAAGCTATCTGGATTTGGTGACCCATTACCCGCTTATGTTTTTTAATAGAAAATTGTTTATTAATTATAAATAATATCATTTTCTTTTTAAATTGGATATTAAATTTTAGTATATCCCTATTTTATAGGATTTTCCTATCAAATATTGGTAAGATTAATTTTTTAATTTAAAGAGATGTTATAACCCGTTTAAGAGCTATCTGGTTCTGGTAAGACCCATACCTATGAATTTGGATTAAATCAATGAGAGACCTCCATTTAAAAATCAAGCAATCTGGTGGCTTCCATAAAAGAAGGGAGCGATTACATCGCGACACGTAGGATTTTAGGGGTTTCATTTATATATATTACAGATATCTACCTATACTAATAAAAGAAAATAATGAAGATGATGTGGCAGTCCCATATTAATTCTTGGCTAATATTTCCCACTCAAATTCTTAATATCCCTTTATAGGCATTTTAGAATATTTCCATACAAATAAAGATTACAAATTCTAAAATTGGACAATTCCTAATAAAACAAATAATGTTTCTTGCAATTTAGACGAGAAAATATAAAACTGAAAATGGAATTGAAATATTTAATCAATTTCAATTTTAATTTATTATATATAATAATTTCATACATAATAATAATAAATGTACCAATAATAATAATAACAATAATAATAATAATAATATACGATTTCTTATTTTTCGTTTTCATTTAAAAATTTAATCACTTTCCTTAATATCTTTAATTTTTCTAAATATCTTTATTTTGTAACATAACAACAAAAATATACATACATATATATTATCTAATTTAAAAAATCTTTTTATATGTAAAAACCATATTTAAATCACAAAAAAAATATATAAATTTAATGGGTTTGTGACATTAATAGCTGATCAACCCAACATTTATTTAATATAACAAAATTCAAATTGTTTTTATGAACTCTTCTCTAATCCGCCTTATACATAAAAATATACAATTTTGATTGAGAATATTACTTTTGCAATTGATCAATGTGTTCTGGATTATATCAAGCGTATTAGAACTTCATTATTTTAAGTTTTCATATCCAAGTCTTTTCTTTTGATTTATTATGCAATTGCATATCAAACATTCCAACGAAAATAAATGTTTCAGTGGACTCATAATCAACTTCTTTTGTTTTCAAACTTTAATGTCACAGTGGCATTGGTCACGGATGAGCTCTTTTATTTGTAACTTTTTTACTAAATTGATAAAATGCATGTTTAACAATAAGCCCAATGGCAGAGAAAATGCATTTTGCGGTTGGATCAATGGTCTTTTGGGTGGCTTTTAACGAAAGATTTAATTTTGAGGGACTAGCTGTATCTACAAAAAATACACTTTACATTCATGTTTATGACAATTTCTTGCAAGCAATCCTTTTTACCTTTCTCGCATTTGTAAATTCTAAACTTCTTAGTACTTGTAGTATGTATATTTGAATATATTTGCAATACATTTTTTATATGATTATGTTCTTATGTTTAATATTTAGCGATTTTTTTATTTATTTCAAATAATTAATTGAATTAATTTGCACATTGACAAAACTTGTGTATTATACGGGTTCTAAAGCTAGTATATATATAGAAAGGGGTTCAAATAAGAATAAAGAGTTTCCTAGGAATGGTAAGAACCAATAGATTTTTGACATTTGGCATTAAAACCTATGGCAAAAGAATAATTCTAGGAAACTATGTCGGTTTTTGGTAATTTTAAGTCTCAACCATTGATTAACATGATCCAATGGCTATGATTTATTCCTAGTCTTCCTAGAAAAATACTTCTTTTTAGTATAACCCTTCCATATATATATATATATATATATAGGGATGGGATCTAGTGAAAACTTCTCTTAAAGAGAAAACTTAAAAACTTCTAAAAACTCCTAAAAAACTATTTTTAACTTTTTAAAAAAAAAAATTTTTAAGTTTTTTTTTTCATTATTCTTATATGTTGTTATTGGTTCAAACAAAAAAAAAACTTGTCAGTATAGTGCGCATGTGTAATAGTGTGCATTGCATATATACCAAAGTGTTTGTATTGCATAGAATACAACACTATTGCACATATTTGATACACACTATTGTATATATGCAATATAAGACTAATACACACATCGAATACACATTAGTACGTATGTGTAATACAACATTAATGCACATGTGCACCACATCGACTTTTATTTTATTATTATTTTTTTCCTATATAATACAACACTACTACACATATGCAATACACAAATATTGAATATAAGCAATAAAACAATATTAAACTCAAAAATACATAGTAATACACATGTGTAATACAACGGTATCGAACAGTAATACGTATGTGCATCACAACGGTTTTTTTTATTTTATTTTATTTTATTTTTTTCGAGTGAAATATAAGAATAATGGCTAAAACAGAATTTTGAAAATATTTTTTTATTTTTAATTAAAAATAATTCTTTAGGATTTTTAAAATTTTCTCTCTAAAGGTGAGTTTTCTCTTGATCCTCTCCCTATATATATATAGGGGACGGTTCAGTGGAGAAATGAAATTAGAGTGAGAAATTGGAGAAGTGAATCCTGACCATTAAATATATTGATCAAAGGCCTACATATCTTATGACAGTTTTGGTAATTAATTATGCATGTTTAAAATTTATTTTCTAATGAAAAGGGTACAATAGTAATCTTGTGATACAATCAAAATAAGAAACTAAGCTGGTTGTTTGAAAACTTGCTTGTTATAATCAAACCCTCACTGACTTTTCATCTTCCAAATCTGCACAAGATTCGTAATATCAATTATGTTCACCCCTTCATCGCGCGATATCTTCCAAATTAAGCGATAATCCATCAAATCCACAAAAGTATTCATGTGATTCTTACAAATCGTCTCAGTTTGTGAAAAGATATCATTTGTGCGAAGGTGTGTAGGTTAGTGTAGGCTAAATTAAAAGGTCTGGTGACTTGTGCTTTCCAACCATGTATGCTACGGATGTTACCATGTGGAGGTCAATGTAGGGTAACGTATGTGGTTAGTAAGTTATTGTGTAATGTAGTGTAGTGTAGTGTAGTGTAGGGTAAGGTATGCGTATGTAAAGTATGTGGTATAAAAGTATAATGGCATGTTTATCTACCAAGTATTGTATAAATATGAACTCGTGTAGGTAAGTGTAGGAGGAATATATGAAACTATTGTGACACAAAATTGCAATTGATATTCTATAAATAACCCGATCATGTCTTCGTTATGTTGTCGAATCATGGCATTTTCCGCAAAGAGAAAATAGGGCATAATCGACTCAGTAATCGGTCATGATTTAAGTTTTAAATTATCAAAAATATAGGATATAAAATAATTGTTATGATAATTTGAAAATTTAAAAAACCATTAATACTTACCATACAAAAGAAATTATGAAATTTACTAATATGCCCATGCATTTAATTAAATGAGAAAAGAAAAAAAAAATCTTATTGATTCAAAAGATTTCTCCAACTTCTCACACTAATATGATTTCTCCATTGAACTTAACCATATATATATATATATATATATATATATATATATATATATATAGGCTTAAGTTTATGAGAGAAGTGATTATAGTATGAGAAATGTGAGAAATCATTCCAACCAATCACATATTTTCTTTATTATTTTCAGTTTATTTAATCAAAAGGGTTTATTAGTAAATTATCTAATTTTGTTATTTTGGTAACTAATAAATGTTAATAGAAATTACTAATCATTATTATTTTATTTTATTATGTTTTATTGCCGTTGTAAGTTCTTAATTTTGTTTACAAACTAATTATTGATTCTGCCAACAACATCAAAATAATATGAATTAGCATTTAGCATATTCAATATTTTGGAATTATCTTGAATGGAGCTTTTATTAGTTCGTCATAATTTTTTTTATATTTGTATTTCAATTTTGATATTTTAATTCGTTCAAAAAAAAAAAAAACAAATCATTCATATCATGTTTTGTCGGACTCGTGTATGCCAAATTCCATATTGTGATACCATCAATTTCATAAGTCAATTAAGTAATAGCTACACAAATAATTTGTCATAAGTTATTTTATTATTTAAAAGATGGTCATAAACAATTTTATTATTTAAACAACTGATTGGTTACTACACAACATAGTTGCTCCTTGTATAAATAAAATTTCATCAAAAGTTGTGTTATTTGAAACATGGAGAAATAATTTATACATACATACTACATCACAAAAAAGTTTCATAATTACCACCTGCACAGTCAATAATAATCCCTACACGACCGCATAATTACTATCTACACAATCAATTAAGTCATATACCTATTTTTTTTTTTAATTTTGGTAACTGTTAGTTATTAATAGTAACAAACAATTTATTATTACTTACTACTTTTTTTAACCAAAAATGTGGATTTAGTTCTCACTAGTAGTTATTGTTAAAAATCTTAAAATTGAATTGTTAGAAATCTCATATATTACTTAAAAATCAAAAAAATCCTTAATTTTCATTTTAAAATTTTCCTGTTGTTCATCATAATTAATCTCAAATTGCATATGCATTTCTTTTTATTCATATCCCCATTTCAACCGTATTAATTCAATTTCGCCTACTTCATTTAGTCAATTATACCATCATCATACATTGAACATATCCATCCCCTGAAAGAAAAAAAAGACAGAGCATGTAATGATGAACCGTGATTTAGTTATAACTGCTATTAGTAATTCCTACGTTTAAAGAAAGTCGCATAGCATTACCCTACACTAAACTCCATAATTTACAAAAAAAAGTCGCATAACATTACCTTACACTAAACTCCACAACCTACAACAAAAAGTCGCATAACATTACCCTACACTAACCTCCACAACATATGATTAACCTCCACAACACTAACCTCCATAACATTACCTTACACTAAACTCCACACCACAACAAAAACCATGCCCTCCTAAACATACTACATGATTAAGTTATAACTTCTATTAGTAATTCCTACGTTTAAAGAAAAGGCATGACATTACCTAACACTAACCTCCACAACCTACAAAAAGAAGTCAACATTACTTTACACTAACCTCCACAACCTAAAAAAAAAATCGCATAGCATTACCCTACACTAATCTCCACAAACCTACAAAAAAAAGTCATCATTACCCTACACTAACCTCCACAACCTATAAAAAAGTCACATAACATTACCCTGCACTAACCTCCACAACATATGATTATACACAAACCACAACAAAAACCATGCATTCCTAAATATACTACATAATTTAGTTATAACTGCTATTAGTAATTCCTACGTTTAAGAAAAGGCATAACATTATCCTACACTAATCTCCACAGCCTACAAAAAAAAGTTAACACTGCCTTACACAAACCTCCACAACCTATAAAAAAAAAAGTCGCATAACATTATCCTACACAAACCTCTAAAACATACGATTATACACAAACCACAACAAAAACCATACCCTCCTAAATATACTACACGAGCCATTAAATGCTAAACAATTTTACATTCATAAAAATGCAAAGAAAATAAAACAAAAATGTAAAAAAGTCAACACAAATTAATTGAGATGACTGGATGAGTCACGGATTTCATTCTTAGGTTTCCATATTTGTTATATTGAAGATTTACAAGTCTATCCTTTTTGCATTAAAACTCATTAAAAACATATTCCAATAATTACAAAAATGCATAATAAATGTAGGCCATAGATCAATCTTAATCAATGGTTGGAAATCATTTCTCACACTTCTCGCACTAAAATGATTCTCTCCTGAACCATCCCATATATATATATATATATATATATATATAGGACCAGGATCATGTGAGAACCTTTTGAGAATTGAAAACTATGAGAACCATTTTGGACAACAAAAAAACTCAAATATAAAAAAAATCATAAAACAAAAAAAAAACACAAAAATAAAAAAAGTTAAAAAACCAAAGTTCTTATTTATCATCCCGGTTTCTAAAAAAAAACGTAAAAAAAAAATTCTCGGTTTAGCTAAATTATACATATACATATATGTATAATATGTACACACATGTTTTTTTTCCTATACACATATGTATAATTTAAGGTAAATGATAATGTACATATGTGTACGTTACATAACTAGAGATTAAATGAAAGTATACATATGTGTATAGGTATAATACGAATTAAAAAGAAAAAAACTCGGTTTTTTTATTATACATATATGTATAATATGTATACACATGTTTTTTCCTATACACATATGTATAATTTAAGGTAAATGATAATGTACATATGCGTATATTACGTAACTAGATATTAAATGAAAGTATACATGTATAAGTATAATACGAATTAAAAAGAAAAAAAAAATTGTTTTTTTTTAATGAAATCGGAATGAAATATAAGAATATTAGTTTTTTTACTTTTTTAAAATTTTCGATTTTGTTTGTTTTATAATTTTTTAAATATTTTTTAGAGGTCTTTTTAGTGGTCCAAAATGGTTCTCAAAGTTCTCAATTTGCCAATGGTTCTCTTAGAATCCTTACCCTATATATATAGAAAAGGGTTCAACTATGAGAACCATTTTGGACCATAAAAAACCCAAAAATAAAAAAAAATCATAAAACAAAAAAAAATACAAAAATAATAAAAGTAAAAAAAACCAAAGTTCTTATTTATCATTTCGGTTTCTTAAAATAAAATAAAAAAAATTCTCGGTTTAGCTAAATTATACATATATGTATAGTATGTACATATATGTACACACCACGTTTTTTTCCTATACACATATGTATAATTTAAGGTAAATGATAATGTGCATATGTGTACATTACATAACTAGAGATTAAATGAAAGTATACATATGTGTATAAGTATAATACGAATTAAAAAGAAAAAATAAATCGGTTTTTTTTATTATACATATATGTATAATATGTACACACATGTTTTTTCCTATACACATATGTATAATTTAAGGTAAATGATAATGTACATATGTGTACAATATGTAACTAGAGATTAAATGAAAGTATACATATATGTATAGGTATAACACGAATTAAAAAGAAAAAAAAATTTCGGTTCCTTCTTGTTTTACTGAAACCGGAATGAAATATAAGAATTTTAGTTTTTTTTTACTTTTTTAAAATTTTCGTTTTTCTTGTTTTATAATTTTTTAAATATTTTTTTAGAGGTTTTTTTAGTGGTTCAAAATGGTTCTCAAAGTTCTCAATTTGCCAATGGTTCTCTTAGGATCCTTACCATATATATATATATATTTATCATTTGATAAAGTGGATACATGTTTTTTTGACCCATTTGGGTTCTTATCTTGTACCGAGCGCTATGACGCGTTAGTTGATAATGGCTTAAGTAGTATAAAACGAGTAATAATATTACTCGTTGCAATGCTGTGAATTGTTATTGTTGAATTGGACCATTTGTTAAAACTTTTAACAAACCACTTGTCATAAATTGAGTGAGACAATAGATGAACAAATTCAAATAGGAGTTTAGTAACGTGTGACGTGTCTGTCATGAACTTATAAGATCAGAGAGAATAATATGATTTTGACCCATTGAGTTATTTAAGTGAATCGTAGATAATTAGTTCCTAAGTTGCAATGTTCCTAAGTCTAAATATAGTTGAGATGTTGATTTGTAATTACGATTAAATTCAATTGGTTGTGTTCACATTGATTAGAAAAAGATATGGGAGGCTCGGGGCGAACGAGTGAGTTACAAAACAAAAAAAACACACAAGGATAACACAAGGATTTCATTGTGCAATACTGGTGGCGGTTTTGCACGAGCTAAATTGAGTAAATGACTAACTGATTAATCATTGGTTATCCTTGAAACGTAGGGAAACACAAAGACTGTTAAGAGTCGCGATTGAAGTTTCTAAGGATAAATTTTACATAGAAATTTTAACTATGTTTTGTTAACATATAGCTTGTAGGTTGTTAGGTAATACTAATATTTGTTCGATGTTTTGATGCTTTAGGTGAATTTCTATGTGGAAGCAAAGGTGAAAATCAAGCACTCGAGTCGGACGTTAACACACATCCTCGTCGTTAGAGTGTCATTTTTATAAAATTATCATAAGTCGTTGACTATGTTCTTTATTTAAATACAAATAATTAGAATGTTGTATTTAGTATGGGTTGGTGTTTGTTTGCTAAACGTTAGGTTTTATGTTAAAGATAAAAGAAATCTTTGGGACCGTTTTTCCGCACTAAAATGTACATTAAATTCGTTTTTACGGGGCTTTAAAAATTGGAGAGTGTTGTAGCCTAAATACAAAAAGAAAGCCCTGCTGTAAAATTTAAAAAAGTAAATATAATAATGTATGTAGCCAATCTTAGTAGCAAGCCTTGAACATGCGGAGATATTTCCTCTAAAGAAGCTTCCAAAGAACCCCGTAACAATGCACCGCCACCCGCGATCTATGAAAACAGAATCCGATCCAACAAAACAATCTCAAACTCCCGTTGATCCTCTAGTTGATTATTGTGGTCCCCGTTTACAACTAGCATCGCCAACTTGGCGGTGTATAGAGTAATCATAATTGTACCTAAGTGCCAAGCCAAGGCAATGCTATTGACAATAAGGATGCTGTGATGCTCAATAGGATAGAGGTACAAGGCTATTGATCTCCCGGCCTCGTGAACGATCTCTCCATCTTCGGTTATAAGGGTGTCGGTGTATATGCCACCAATGGGATTAAAGATTGTCTAAAGACTAGAGACGGTGAGTATCAAGGACAGCACTCAGTCTCTGCCCCTAAGGCCCCCATTAGGTTACATGGTTCTGTCAAGTACACCCAGACCCTGCAAACAAACCTTCAAACTACAGGTACTAGAGCTGTAATAAGGTACGTGTATACCATAGTAAGGTAAGCTCTAATTAAGGGGATACCTATATCCCGGTGACCTCTAATCAAAGCGACCCCCCCTTGGTAAGCACAAATCATTAGAAAATGCCTATCAATTGAAGCGCAACCCCGTAAGAAGGATGCAAACACTGCTATAGCTAGGTGGTGACGATGGCGGCGGTGGCGTTGTTTGAGGGATTTCAATCATGCAATCAGCCATGCATATTTGTATTTACAATATGAAAAGAGTACGGAGGAATATATATGATATATATGAATCCCGCATATTATAAAAACTTTTTAAATGTGTACTTAACGGGAAGAGATCAGTTTTTAGAAAGTAAATCCAAATATAGAAAAAAATTAATGTCTTGAATTTTGCATCGTGTATATTATAGAATGTTAACGTCAAGTGAATTTCCATGCTTTTATTTTCCTTCTATACATTCGGGCAAGTACCTCTATCATGTAATACCTAGTTACATTAACAAACGCCAACCCCGGCCACATATGTGTAAGCAAGTGACAAATGAGCTGAGCCGTGCCCAAGCTCGATCATACTCGAGCTTGGCTCGTGAGTTGTTTTTCATGTTCGGGCTCGGGCTCTGCTCGTTAAGGCTCGTTTACAAACTTAAAAATATGCTAGGCTCGTTAAGACTCAATGAGCCTAAACAAGACTTTCATATACAAGGGTCGAGCTCGAAAAAGCTTGACTCATTTTAAGTTTTTTATCCATCCAAACTAGATTAGCTTACAAGCAGCTACACTTGTTTGCACCCCTAACTAAGCAAGTCAAATGATCCAGCCGCAGAAGTAGTAAATTTATACATGATTAAACTTAATAGGAAGTTTAGTTACGTTTTAAAATAACGTTTATAAAAACTTTATAATACTAATTAAACTCTTATGAAAAGAAACGTCAATACAAAGCCACATTTTTCTTTTGTGTTCGAGATTTATAGTATGCACTTACAAAATTATATACAGAAGATAAATATTGCTTGTTGAGGTCATAAAATTTTGAAAGCCATAATTAGTTTCAAATATTTAGGTAATTCAGTTGATGTCGAAAGACACTGTATGCATGTGGCTTGATGGTAATTCAGTTAGGTACTTTCCTGTGCATGAATGATCGAATTCCCTTTGGTGACACGCTTCTTCTTCTTCTTCTTCTTCTTTTTTTTTACCTTAACGAACGTAAATAAAATCGATCGAGTTCGCGTCGAGTACCCTCGCAACGCCCAGGTTTTACCAACCGGATAAATGTAGTTTGAAATGTGTTGTAACCGAGACAGACCGAATTCTTGTCGAGTCACCACTGCGACACGTCCAGGTTTTACCGACCGAATACATGTAGCTTGAAATGTGTCGTAACCAAGATCGACCGAATTTGTGTCGAGTCACCACTGCAACATCCGGGATATACTGACCATATAAACATCATTTTAAACATGTTATTATTTGAATCATAAGTTATACGAGTTTATAATGAACATAACTGAATCCGACCGAATTCACGAAGGGTACATAACCAGATTTCAGCTGCCCAGGGTAACGCGCATGAAAAAAAAAACTAGTTTTGATAAAATATTTTTTAAACCATGATAATTTATATGTATGTGTTTGTAAGTATGGGTATGGTAACCGCGGTTTAGAAGTCCGAAGTCTATACAACCCGATGAATCAAACATAACCTAATGAAGGGGTGTTTGGGATTCCTTATTACCTTCTTATAACTTATAACCTAAGTTGGGTTATAAGTTATTAGGTGTTTGAGAAAGTTAAAACTTGTGAGTATATAATTCATAAGTTATAACTCTGTAACTTGTGACTTATGACTTAAATAAGTCATAAGGATGTAAAATAAGGAATTTCAAACAGTACCCCCATATATTAGTTATAAATTTTTTTGAAGTAAAATCTACAAATTTCATTTGCTTTATTCACCAGGCCTCTTGGGGGTGTTTGGGATTGCATACTTTTACTAACTTATAACTTATTAACTTTTTAAAAAAGAATAAGGTGTTTGGGATTGTTTTTGATGTTAGAGGAAAAGTTAATAAGCTATATTTTTGTGACTTATTAACTTAACAAAAAGTTATAAGGAGATAAAATAAGGAATCCCAAACACCCCCTTAGTATCCTTAATTACCTGGCGTGCATGAAACCGACCAAATGATGCGGATAGAAGCGCACATTAAATGGCAATCAAGAAACTTATACGGTTATTATTTAAAATCTTTGGAACAAAGACCGCTGAAAATAGGGTCCTTTCTACCAACAAAGGAAAGTTAGCATTATCAAATCATGTCGAACGTAAAACAATATTGGTACTAGTAAAAAATTGCATGCATCTAAGTTTAAAAATCTAACAAATACAAGATGAACAGGGACTAGGCGATTATATAAAGGCAATGCATGTGGTATTTTATTACTTTGTGTCCTAAATAAATAAATAAGTATTACTAATTAATAACAATAATATATAGTTAAAAAAAATTTAAACTACAAATCTTAATTGATTTGATTAATTTAATTATGATAAAATAGAAAAATTACCTAATATAATTAGTTAACCAGTAAAACATTACAAATAAGATGATTTTACAAAATATAAAATATATATTAACTGAAATTAATTTAGCCTGGTTAAGTGAGAAAGATGTATGCATTATAATCAAATGGTTATGGGATCGTCTCATTTAAGATGTGGTAAAATGTGGAAAAAAAATTAGTTGTTAAAAAAAAGAAATTAAATTTAATTGATTGGTATGTTAAAAGTCACCGACACGAAATATATAAGTTAAAAAAGTTAAATTATCTAATTATAGAAGTGAAAGAAAGAAATTTGAACTTATCTAAAGGCTCGAATAAATTCTAAAGCATGTATGAAAATTTACAAAACTCATTCACCACACGTAAACCATCTATCTCTGTGGCTGCTTAACACAGTTTCTGTATAAAAAAGTTAAATTATCTAAATTATAGAAGTGAAAGAAAGAAATTTAAACTAATCTATAAAGGCTCGAATAAATTCTAAAGCAACGTATGAAAATTTACGAAAACACATTTACCAAACGTACACCATCTATAATCGTGAGACCAATTCTTTCAAGCTTTGGTGCTATGAATATAATTTGCTCCGACTTGTCTAGGCTGCTCTGCTAGGTCAAGCGGCAAGTTTGAATTAAAAAAAAAGAAAAAGAAAAACACCTAATCCGTTTAGGCGCTTTAAGAATTTGAATTCTGTATATGTAATTATGTATCCTCTAAATGTGTTAAGTATTTTTTCACTAAACAAGTTAGATACGTTGTCAAACGACGTGTACTTGAACTGGAAGGCATCAACTTTGTACAAAGTAAATACCAATTTAGAAAATATATTTGCGTCGTGAAATCGTTATATTCCGCTTTGCACAAAGTGGAGCCATGACGGACACCATAACCACAAAATCACCCATAGATTAGTAGATTTGATATGGATAAAATTATTGTTTGCGTCCATGTGGTTTTAGGGAGGAGGAACAATGAGTCCTCGAAAATTTTTTGAACTGGTTGAGTCCCTGTGTTTCAGAAACGAACAATTTGAGTCCCTGTGGTTAACTGAAAATGTAGACTTACTAGTTTACCCTTTCTTATGATCCGTATGAGTACTTGTGGTTAAGTGATTGCTCAGTTTTAGTCTCTCTTTAAAAATTTTCTTCAAATTAAAGAATTAAATGCCAAACTATAACCAATCTAGCCATAATCAACCAACCAAACCATAATCAACCAAAAATAAATGAGCCGAACCTTTTTTTTTTAACAAAAATAAAAAGATCAAACTTTTTTTAACAAAAATAAACGAACCGAACTTATTTTTTTTAACATAAATAAACGAACCAAACTTTTTTAACAAAAAAAAAAAAAATACAAACCAAACTATTTTTTAACAAAAATAAGTGAATCGAACTACCATTTAACAAAAATAAACGAACCATACTACTTTTTTAACAAAAATAAACGAACCGAACTACCTTTTTAACAAAAATAAACAAACCAAACTACTTTTTACTAAACTAAGTGAACTCCACCTTAGCGTAACAACTTCTAAAATAAACAATCCAAACTATTTTTTTACTAAACTAAGTGAACGTAACTACCTCTAAAATAAGTAATAGAATCGAACTACTTTTTTTACTAAAAAGTAGTTTGATTCGTTTATTTTTGTTAAAAGATAAATTTGGTTTGTTTATTTTTGTTAAAAAAGTAAGTTCGGTTCGTTTATTTTTGTTAGAAAGGTAGTTTGATTCGTTTATTTTTGTTAAAAAAATAAGTTCGGTCCGTTTATTTTTGTTAAAGAAGTAGTTCGATTAGTTTATTTTTGTTAAACGAAATGAACTACTTGTTAAAAAAAGTGATTCGGTTCGTTTAGTTTGATAAAAAAAATTAGTTTGGTCTGTTCTTTTTTGTTAGAAAGTAGTTCGGTTCGTTAATTTTTGTTGAAAAAGTGGTTTGGTTTATTTTTTTTTTGTTAAAAGGGGAGAGGGACTCAGTGTGACCAATTATGAAAATTCAAGGACTTAGAGTGACAATGTATATATATAGAAGTAACATGTCAAATCTACCCCTGAAACTAACATAGTTAAGTAAAGGTAGGGACTCAAATGGTTTATTTTTTGAAGCCACAAGGACTCAACCAGCTTAAAAAGTTTTTCGAGATTCATTGTGCCTCCGTCCTAAATCCACAAGTAAGCCAAGAGTAATTTTCTCTGAGATATATTAAGTAACATTCTAGTAACTCTTTAAGAAAAGAAATGTCAATTAATACAAAGTTTCTTCAAACCTCCTTTTTCTTTTGTGTTTGAGATTTATGGTATATGCACTTAATTACAAAATTTTGATAAAATATTATTTGAACCATGATACTTTATATAAATGCATTTGTAAGTATGGGCATTGTAACAATGGTTTTGAAGTCTAAACAGCCTGATGAATCAAAAGTAACCTAGTTAATTATTAGTTAAGTTTTAGAAATAAAAGATCATCTTCAATTTCCATGTGCTCTCTTCACCAAGCCTTCGAATATCCTTAATTACCGGAATATCCTTAATTACCCGACGTGCATGAAACCAAAGAAAAATTGAACTTGTGTATAAGATTACATGGCCGTCTCCAAGATTTAAGATGCCCTTTGCGACTAGCAAACATATACAGACCCTTGAAATATAAAACTTTTTATTCATGGACATATAGGGGGTGTTAATTAACAAACTAAAAGTTTATACAAATCGTGAGAATCAAATGAGATGGTATATTTGGGCGGTGACATTTATGTAAATGCCACCAACCTTATGTATATAACTAGAAGAGTTATAAAAATTATTTTAATTATAAAAATAATTAGTTTAGTTATGAGAATAATTACGCTATAAAAACAAAACTCAATTACACAACTATAGAATTAATTCACTAGATATATATATTTTTAATAGAGTAAGTATCGTATATGCTTCTTCTTACTTGAATAGCCTGCTTCGAAATCACAATGGTTCAAAAATCACTTTGCAATTATAAATTGATTGGTAAATCCAAATCGCAAGTCTCAATTGAGCATTCGAGTATGACTTGCATGCTTCAATGCGTCAATGAAAGCTTCAATTCATCTGGATTCAAATTTGCAATTTTGAAGGAGCATAAATTGATAGACGTGAGAACCTTTAAATTTGATTCGCAACCTTCATTTGTACATCAATCAATCATGAGATCAGATATGCAAGCTTCAACTGATCATTGATAAGTCGGGGTTGCAAAGGTTCATGATTGATCTCTTAATCTCTGTATTTACCACGACGTGTTTTTGGTTTGTTTTTCTCACTTGATACTATTTGTACGCTTTTTTTTCTTCTTCGTATTGGATTTTTGCATATATATATATATATTATTACCGTAGTAAATGTTATACTTTTGATATTTGTACCGGTACAATGAATAAACCATCATATATGTATGTGTGTGTGTATGTGTGTATATATATATAACATGACATTTTTGCTAGAGTAGGTATCGTAGTAAACGTTATTTGTCTGTGATTTAGGTTAAGAACTCACAACTATAAAAATAAGTATTGTTGACGTATGATTTTGTAGGACATGCGTAGATAAAGTGGGATACCAACCAAAACGCTCTACGATCAAACTATTATGTTGAATGTAGAAGAATTTAAACTCGTAAAATTGTTTCTTATTAAACAAGTTTTATGTCCTAATTAAATAATAAAAAGAAGAAACATAAATAAAACAATAGTTTAGGAAAAATATAAACTACAAAGATTGATTTGATTTATTTATATATGATTAAATTAAGAGATTAACTCATATAACTGGCTAGCCAGTAAAACATTACAATTAAGATAAAGATTTAAAAAATATTAAGAACCTAACTGAAATTAAATCTCATTGGTTGGCATGCTAAACAGTTAAGAGTAACTGAGACGAAATAAATATGCTAAAGCCTTTTAAAAAAGCTAAAAAGGTTAGAGACTATCTAATTATAGAAAGAAAGAAAAATTAACTAATCTAAAGGCTTGATTGTGCTCTGTGCTGCTAAGTGTGTACATGAAAGTTGCATTTAAAGCAACGTATGAAAATTTATGAAAACACATTCGTCAGACGTACACCGTCGTTCTCTCTTTGTGGCACTTAACACCATTTATGAAAATTTATGGAATTACAAGTAGCGTTACAACGCTATCGTTCATCACAATTCATACGATATTTAATCTTGTCTTGATCCAAGGTAATGCATCCTGAATCTATTAATTTATGTATTAAGATGGTTTAAATCAACATGCGTTTGGGTTGAACAGGATAAATGAGGAAGATGAACCGCTATTAGCTGTTAAAATCGATTAAATTAATCAAGATACCAAAATAGAATAATTGTTTTATTGAAACAAATAAAGTCTATTGTTAAAGGATCACTAAAGTTGATTGATAAATCATTATTAATATCGGTTAAAACGTGATTAATTAAGCATTAACGTTATATTTCATAAAATGATTGTCATAGGTAATATCATAATCAAACGCTTTTAAATCAAACTAAAGTTACCATGTGTCCAAGACAAACTTTAACCAATTAATTCATACTAGCTAGCTAGTGGGATTACTAGTGTTAAGTTCCATTTCCTACATTTTATTTCAAAAATGAAAAACAATTGTGTACGTTCAGAAGGGTTCAGGTCTAGTTTTAGTAAATCTCTATGATACATGTATGGTTAACGGTTTTTATCCAGTAATTTACCAATCTTTAGTTATAATCTTACTTATATAACATTACTTTACCTTAGTTATATAATTTTAATATGTAGTTTCATTATATATGCTTAAAAGCTAGTTTTTGGTTAGTTAGAAATTTGAAAGTGAGATGGTATGCGTTATTGAGTGTAGTCGATTATGGGGAAATAGATGTTAGAATATGGTACTTGTTTTTTTTCTTTCTTTTCTTTTTTTTTTTCTTGTTTTTTGAAAATTGGTGTGAAGTGACAGCCAATCATAAAAGCAAAATAAGGGAAAAGGGGATAATATATCTTTCTTAATAAATCCATATATGGAATGAAAATCATTGTGTCCTTCACTCCTTTGAAAAAAATACGATATGGTTTTCGGGGGTGGTTAACTGATGAAAACGAAACTCTGGGGGGAAGAGCGCATGTCACATGAATGACAAGGGTTGGTTAGGGTTACTGGCTAGTTGACTTGAAGGCGACCAAATAGCTATTTAGTAAGTTACTAGTAATTGGCCGTGATTGATCGATTAAATAGTATGGAGGTTCTCTTATTATACTTAAGTTTATTTGATATCTTAGTTATATTTATACATAGGTGTTCAAGTTTTAAATGATCAATTTGTGTTAGTGAATCGTTCGTGAACACATTTATTTCCTTAATGAACGAACACGAACACAAAATATCGTTTGGTAAGTGTTCGTGAACCGTTCCTGAACACATTATTTTCTTAACGAACGAACATAAACAAGGCCTTGTTCGTGTTCGTTTGGTTCGTTTACAGCTCTAGTTTTCAAACTATACTTCTCCTAATATGTGTGTGTGTGTGTGTCACGTTTTGTATTTTAAGTTTTTGTGTTTTGTTTTATTATACCTGAAAGTCTATAACGACATTGAATCTCGCGTTTGATATTTAATGTTTCGCAAAACTCAAACTTCTATTACTTATTTTTGAAGTAGTTACGTTCTCTTAGGTTAGTAAAAAAGTTGTTTGGTTTGTTTATTTTAGAAGTTGTTATGCTAAGGTGAAGTTAGCTTAGTTAAGTAAAAAGTAGTTTGGTTTGTTGCGCTAAGGTGGAGTTCGATTCTATTACTTGTTTTAGAGGTAATTATGCTCGCTTAGTTTAGTAAAAAAGTAGTTTGGTTTGTTTATTTTTGTTAAAAATGTAGTTCGGTTCGTTTATTTTTGTTAAAAAAGTAGTCTAGTTCGTTTATTTTTGTTAAATGGTAGTTCGATTCACTTATTTTTGTTAAAAAATAGTTTGGTTTGTATTTTTTTTTGTTAAAAAAGTTTGGTTCGTTTATTTATGTTAAAAAAAATAAGTTCGGTTCATTTATTTTTGTTAAAAAAGTTTGATCTTTTTATTTTTGTTAAAAAAAAAGGTTCGGCTCATTTATTTTTGGTTGATTATGGTTTGGTTGGTTGATTATGGCTAGATTGGTTATAGTTTGGCATTTAATTCTTTAATTTGAAGAAAATTTTTAAAGAGAGACTAAAACTGAGCAATCACTTAACCACAAGTACTCATACGGATCATAAGAAAGGGTAAACTAGTAAGTCTACATTTTCAGTTAACCACAGGGACTCAAATTGTTCGTTTCTGAAACACAGGGACTCAACCAGTTCAAAAAATTTTCGAGGACTCATTGTTCCTCCTCCCTAAAACCACATGGACGCAAACAATAATTTTATCCATATCAAATCTACTAATCTATGGGTGATTTTGTGGTTATGGTGTCCGTCATGGCTCCACTTTGTGCAAAGCGGAATATAACGATTTCACGACAGCAAATATATTTTCTAAATTGGTATTTACTTTGTACAAAGTTGATGCCTTCCAGTTCAAGTACACGTCGTTTGACAACGTATCTAACTTGTTTAGTGAAAAAATACTTAACACATTTAGAGGATACATAATTACATATACAGAATTCAAATTCTTAAAGCGCCTAAACGGATTAGGTGTTTTTCTTTTTCTTTTTTTTTAATTCAAACTTGCCGCTTGACCTAGCAGAGCAGCCTAGACAAGTCGGAGCAAATTATATTCATAGCACCAAAGCTTGAAAGAATTGGTCTCACGATTATAGATGGTGTACGTTTGGTAAATGTGTTTTCGTAAATTTTCATACGTTGCTTTAGAATTTATTCGAGCCTTTATAGATTAGTTTAAATTTCTTTCTTTCACTTCTATAATTTAGATAATTTAACTTTTTTATACAGAAACTGTGTTAAGCAGCCACAGAGATAGATGGTTTACGTGTGGTGAATGAGTTTTGTAAATTTTCATACATGCTTTAGAATTTATTCGAGCCTTCAGATAAGTTCAAATTGATTTCTTTCACTTCTATAATTAGATAATTTAACTTTTTTAACTTATATATTTCGTGTCGGTGACTTTTAACATACCAATCAATTAAATTTAATTTCTTTTTTTTAACAACTAATTTTTTTCCACATTTTACCACGTCTTAAATGAGACGATCCCATAACCATTTGATTCTAATGCATACATCTTTCTCACTTAACCAGGCTAAATTAATTTCAATTAATATATATTTTATATTTTGTAAAATCATCTTATTTGTAATGTTTTACTGGTTAACTAATTATATTAGGTAATTTTTCTATTTTATCATAATTAAATTAATCAAATCAATTAAGATTTGTAGTTTAAAATTTTTTTTAACTATATATTATTGTTATTAATTAGTAATACTTATTTATTTATTTAGGACACAAAGTAATAAAAACCAAAAACACAAAAATATGTTTATTTCTTTAAGTTTTTGTTTTCCGTATTGTACGCCGCTACATGCGAGCGAGTTTGAGTTTTGCAGGTTATATTATGCGCATAGTAGCTATGGTGGCGTTTTGGAACAGGTTCTCCCGAGGTTGCGGCCGCGAATGAAATGCTATACGGTCGTTTGGATACTACTCAGCTGTTAAAGATTCTGCACGCAAACCAGGGGAGTAACCCGTTCTTTGTTTTAGTCTTGTATACTTTATTTTTATTTTCTGTTTTATTTTTATTTTTATTTTTATTTTATTTCTTTTCCTTATACTCATCGAGGACGATTTCGTTCTAAGTGTGGGGATGGGGTTTATTTTACTTAGTTGTAGGAAAATTTTTGAAAAAAAATATTAAAAAAAAATAAATAAATAAAAATTTTTGAAAAATTTTGAAAAAATAGTCCCTTGAAATTTGTTTTCTCTACGTTAAACAGGAAATGATATTATTACCGAGTAGTGGTTATTTTATAACTTATTGGTGTTTTCAAAATATATTTATTTAATAAATAAGAACAGTGCCCATTAGACCCGCACGTAATGAATGGTAACCGAACGGTTTAGACTCAGTAATCGTGTGTCGGTAGGCTCAGCCTTTAAGAATGAAAGGGCAGTTTGGTTGTTGACCTAATTGAACCTCTTAAATGGCCTGACTATAGTGGGAAACATCTTAAGGGTTTTTTTTGTTTAACTAAGCTCGTGACAGGACTGGAATGAAAAGCCGGGTCATACTCAAGCCTCGAGTCACATGATCGTCTGTTTATATTAGCTGTTTAATCTTTTGTATTTGTTTATATTCAGGCAAAGCCATGTACTTTGAGTATTCAAAAAAAAAAAAAAGAAAAAAAAAAAAAGAAATGCAAAAAGCCAAAAGGCAGAAAAGAAAAATAAATAAAAGAAAGAATGCATTTGTAACTGCGTGCACTTGAAAGAGAGCTAGAGTTTATAGTTTGTATATGAGTCGGAATGTTTAATCATGTGGCAAAAGGTTTAAGTCAAGTTGGGGTGGCTCGGCCCGGTAAAACCATAATGGAATTGGTGAAGTGGCAGCAGGGCTTTTAGGTGTGGGTTCCACTTAGTCATACAAATTAATAGAATTGTCACGCCTTATTTGCCTCGGTAAGTATTAGGGGCATGGGTTTAAAGTGGACAGCAATACCGGCAATCGACCTGATCTAGCGTATTAGGTGAAAGTTGGAAGAAATATTGGGTAACGGGTCACTTGTTCTAATACTTTAAAAAGAAAAAAAATAATAATAATAAATAAATAAACCAAGAGTTGTCGGTTGAACTCGGATATGATCTTGTGTAGTATTCTATTTCAGGGACGAAAAAGTCTTAAGTGTGGGGATATTTGATGTGTTGTAAAACACACGTATTTTTCGCACGTTTTATCTACGTTTTGTATTATATTTTATGTGCTTTTACTTAATTTATATAGGTTTTACATATATTAAATAATCATGTAGGTTTTGGGTTACAAGGAAGAGAAATCGGGACTTTTCGAGGAGCTTACGAGCCTTTTACGCATACAAGTTCAAGACAAAGCTCAAAGCCCGACCCATATGCATCATGGAGGCCCATTACTTACAATATTATAACATAAAAAGAAAAAAAATAAAAACCCTAACTTGGGCAGCAGCTGCGATCGCAGCAGGAGGCAGCAAGGGGAAGAAGAAAAACTTTTTTTCGGCTTGGGGTTTGAAGGTTTTGTCGGCTAGGGAAGGAAGAACAAACAAGAACAAGCCTCGGTGATCGTTTACCATCATTTTACAGCAGCAAACAGCAGCCCGGAACACCCAATATCCTTTCTTTCATAACATTGTTCAACAACTTTATTTCTCTTGTTTAATTGTTAACTAGTTTTGCACTTGATTGAGAGATTGAATTGTTTATGATTAGTATTGATCATTGGATGATTATTATGATGATTGGTATGGGTTTAATGATGCTTTTGTTAAGTGTTTGCTGCTGTCCAAAAAATATGCTCGGCTAAACTTGTTAGTTCTACCTAGGAATGATGTTAATTGTTAGGTTTTGATAGGTTTTATGGATTGTTTGATTGATAGACCTTAATTGCTATTGTAAAGTTTGATTTAGACATGAAATAGGTTGTGTTTAGTGGCTGGAAATTATATCAATTTATTGCATAAACCCCGTGTGTTGATTGATTAGTTTTGTATTGATTGATCGGTGCATTGTTTGATTCTAGACTTTGTGTTTAGGGTTTGTTTGCGGTAGGAACCACCGTAGGGTTTTGTTGCATGATTTATTGGATTAAGTATAGCGGTTAGACACCTTCTTTGAGACCGAGAGGTGATAAGAAGTTAGGGTTATCTCATTGCCTTTGCTTGCTAGAATAAGGATTGCGCGAGAGCGAGTTCGTTTCTTGTCAGGTTTAGGTGTTTGAGCGACTAGTTGATCTATTTTGGTTTAAATTGAATTGTTCCTCTATCCTTGGTTGTGTAGTATTCATTGCCATTAGGGTCGAGTGTTGGTGAGACCGAGAGGTGATCCTTCATTAGAACACATTGGCAATTGTTTCCCGGTTTGGTCGTTTTAGCCGATTTTGAGTAGTTTAGGCTTGTTGTGTGAGACCGAGAGGTAATCCAGTGAGCCCGAGCGATCCTTAGTCGTGTCATCTTTAGGAACCGGTGTCTTGAAGTCATCCAATCCATTAGATTATTAGGCTTACAATTTGATTCAGACCTAGATAGACATTTTCCTCCATCCTAAGTTAACACAGTTAGTTTGTCGTTAAATTTTCTATTTTTGGTAAGTTTTGTTAGTTAGCCCAGTTAGTTCAGTTAAGTTAAAAGAAATCAAAAATCAATTAAATATTATTCTAAGGTAGGTCTTGTCTAGGGTCAGTAATCGTTAGCGTCTTACGTGTCAACGTGTTCGATACTCGGACTTCCTAGGTCTATACTACTTGCGATCGGTACACTTGCCGGTTGTGTGTGGTTTTAGGATTTTCGTTTTAATATTAAAGCTTAGTTGTGAGAGTCATTATCATAGGGTTATTAGACACACACCAACGTACAAGTTTTTAACCACAAACGATCTGAGCATCAACACTTGCGAGCCAATCCATCCCAAGCACCACATCGAAACAGCCAAGCGGAAACAAGTATAACCGCACAGGAAATCTATACCCAGACAACTCGATGGAACAACCCTGAATAGCCCTAGACACGGGAACGGACTTTCCTACGGTGACCTCAACCTCAAACACATCGACTACGCGCTCGGGTGATTTATCCAACGAGGAACAGAAAGCGGTAGACACAAAACTTCTACTGGCTGCCTGTAATTCATCAAGTAAAAAGGTACATGGGATAATGTTACACTACTGCTTAGCTACATGATCATCACATACGATTCCAAAGGAATGAGAAATTATAATACTGATCGAGAACCAATTCTTTAACTCATCCCACATCAACCTCCTAATCGAACGATCACCCATAGCCTGCGCCAGATTATCCCACCAACACAGTGCCTCAGAACGAAATGAGACGGTAGCATACGCCACCATGTCATCCCCCTTACATTTATTAACTCTTAGAACGGCCTCCACTTCCCTCACCCACTGATGTGCTGCCAACGCATCCTTAGTACCATCGAAAGAAGGAGAATAACATTTCTTAAAGTCACCATACGAACAACCTCGGGTAGATACACTAATAGCCCGTACATCGTCTTCATCTCCACTCGGCACATACACCTCTTCCTCCTCCTCGACCTGCGACTCCTTACCCTTTCTTTCCTTACCTGAACTCTTACCAACCAAAGACTCCTCTATGGCCCTAATGGCCTCAGCAATGATCTCGGGAATGGCGCTATGGAGCACTTGGTAAACCTCGTCCGCGATTTCCGCGTGCATACAGGATCTAAGGCGGGGTTTTCCCCCTCCTCATGAATCGGGGTTTCCTCCCACTGGGGAGTAGGGATCTCACTCTCAGCTTCGGCACGTGGCTTACGACCACGAACACAAACACTAGGGCCACCTCTCTTAGCTGCACGAGTATTAGCCATGACTTATCCCTAGGAAGACAGAATTTTAACACGGTCAAGTACAAGTGGCATTTAGAACATGTAAGGTAAGGGTAAACTGCTAATGACGTTGATCAAGTGTAAATAGTCGTTTACTTTACCCGCCTGTCCTAATCACCCGCTGCCCCTGACCACATTAGCATTCTATCTAACACTTTAACAATTAATTACATACTGGAACTTTTAAAATTCAAAGGAATGATTAATAATTAAAGTTACCTCCTGGTGTGCAGCTACTCGCGGTGGGCATACTAGTCTCTTCTCTTACGGTTCGAGTCCAAGCATTCGGGGATGCTCGGATCCCTCGAACCATGGCTCTGATACCAACTTGTAAGACCCTGAATCCCGAGAATCCTTCAGTTGGTATTCATACAAAATACTTATAAAAATACTTAACTCAAAAACAGTTCATTCCATTAAAATAACCAATTCAGAGTATAATTCAGCCAAAAAATCATAATTGATAAAACAAGTTCCCTAAACCCGGGAATTATGCCCAAAACCATATTAAAATATATTTAATAAAACGTTAAAAGAAAAATTTTTATTATTATTAAAACTTTCGAATAAGCATGCCCTCCACCGTCCAAGTAGATTCGTGCACGTACAAGCGATAATGCATCCTCCTCCTAACATGAAACTCACACTAATATGCACACAAAGTCAGCTTGAGCTGAGTGAGTTCAAGTTTTATTAATTAACATCTATAATAATAAGCATAATAGTCATTCCAAGAGTTTCAAAATAATCGGGATATAACAGTTAGGCCATCATCAATAATAAGTAATCGTCCTTATAGGTGTATATAAACATCCTTTTAATTATATATGAACATCCTTATAATTATATACCTACATGTATATATATATATCATCCATGTAATAACATCAGGGTCGAGCACACGTACAACCCAAACACGTAATATCTCATCCAACGTTTGCAAACACAAAGTAGGCATACGTCAACATCCTTAGTCGATAATGACTAAATAACATCGCAAATTATTGGCCATACAATAATACATACAAACATACAATAATATCATCTCAAGGCCTACCCTATACAAGTAAGCCCATCCAAAATAATTTAAACAATTCATCAAGCAAAATCGCTTAGGTGTGCATGCTAGCCCAAAATCTTAAAAGAGTAAAAAGGGGCCATCATGAACTCACCTGACGCAAGGCACGAATTCATCATGAGCTAGATAACCCTAAGTATCCCCAAAACTCAAACGTCTGCCGGTAAAGGTACAATTATCACAAATGCAATCGAAAGTACTCGTTTATCCTATGAGACGTCCCAACATGGTTCTAGTTACCTAAAGCCTCGACCTCATCAAACTCAGTCATAACAGCCCCCGGGGCCTTACATTCACCAACACGACCCTTAGATACTCCCGGGAATAAAGAATTCCCAAATTACCCCCTGAAGCACTAGGTGATACTAACACGCGCGTTTAAGAGTTGTTTAGGCAATTAATAGCCAACTCAGCCCCGTGTGGACCCAATATGATAAATTCACAGCCAACAAGTCCACACTACACTAGACGAGTCAAATTGTTTGGTAACTCGCAAGTACAACGCACCAACTATTCAATAAACGCAAATGCGCGTTGCATCGACCCGTTTGAGTAACCGACAACCAATTCAACCCCAATACTTATAAAAATCATTTTCCAACAGCCCGTACACTAAACTGAAGCTATCCGAACTGAATTGGTTATCACTTACTTCATATCTCGCGTTAAACGCAACAATCTACCATTCTAGTCAACCGAAAACAATCTTTCAAACTACAACTAGTTGACCAATCAAACGAACACCAATGAACATGGTTTTAAAGTATGTTATACTAGACATACCTAGGAAGATTTTGGTGCGAAAACCTCAATCAAAACAGTCCCGAAACCGCTCAATTGGACAGCCACCTGGTTAACCTAAAACAAGCCATTTATCGATCAATAAGCGCGATATAATGATCAATTAAGGTGTAAAGGACTTGGGGAAACATAAAACTAACCTTGAATTAAAGTTTTAGACTCTAATGATGGCTGGAAAAAAGAAAATCGCAGGTAGGGGAGGCTGCTGGAGTGCCGATCGCAGAAAGGAAAGGGAGGGGTTAGGGTTTGGTTTATGTTATAAAAATTTTTCACATCTAGCCCTTCCAATTTTAAAGAAGTAACATCTTGGTTGAAAAGTTAAATGTTTTAACGTACCGGGATGATGAGAAGGGTTTTCGAGGAATGTCGATTAAATCTCGAGAATTATACATACTTTACAAGCTTGAATCTTGAACCGAAAATTAACGGGTGTTACATCTAGACTTTTCTTTTACAGTTCGAGTCCAAGCATTCGAGAATGCTCAGATCCCTCGAACCATGGCTCTGATACCAACTTGTAAGAGCCTAAGTCACGGGAATCCTACAGTTGGTAATCATATCCAAAATTTCACAAAATTTAAAGCCAAAGTAATTCGTTTTATTAAAAACCATATCAGAGTAAATAAACAGCGGAAAAGGGTTAAGTATTCAAAATCCCAAACCCGGGTACAAGTGCTCAAAAACCAAATGTAAATAAAATGTCTGTTTTATTTCGAAATCTCTGACTAGGAATGCCTTCAACCATCCGAGTAGTCTCCAGCACGTCCAAGCGGTAATCTCGAGTCCTTAACTTGCAACTCAAACTAACATACACACAAAGTCAGCTAAAGCTGAGTGAGTTCAAGTTTTATATAATCAATGTTTATTGATCAGTTTAAAGTACAAAAATCTTGAAAATCGTAATTAAATAAATACATATTTTTCCTTTAAAGTATTTATGCTAACACGGGCCTCTCCACCACGAGTCGTAACTCGAGTAATATATTGGACCCGGTAGCAGAAAACAGAATGTGATACGGGCCTCTCACCACGAGTCGTAACTCGAGTAATATATTGGACCCGGCCATAATCCATACAAACACACACACCCAAAGGCACGCATACACGTAAGTTCATCAAGTACACATATCAATAGGCATACACACACACACACACACAAATGTAGCTTAAATCACGATGAACTAATATGATTCAACAAGTGTAGGGCATAGGGTAATATGTATCAGGCATCTTAAAATACAACTACTTCAAGTTAGCCTATACGCAGTCACTTAAGGGGTAAAACAAGTAGGTGTGTATGCTAGCCTAAAACATAAAAAGTATAAAGGGGCATCATGAACTCATCTTACACGGGTGTGTAGGCCGATGCTCGATCGTTCAGTTATTGTGTTCATCGACGACATTCTTGTGTATTCTAAAAGTAAATCCGATCACGCCGATCATCTCACGGAAGTTTTGGAGGCTCTGCGAAAGAATAAGTTGTACGCGAAATTTTCTAAGTGCTCCTTCTGGTTGCGCGAGGTTCAATTCATGGGTTATGTTATCAACTCGAGTGGCATCCTGGTAGATCCTGCAAACCAATGGGAATCTCCTAAGTCTCCGTCTGAAATTCGTAGCTTTCTGGGCTTGGCGGGGTATTACCGCCGATTTATTCCCGACTTTTCAAAAATTGCTTCGTCGTTGACCAAGTTGACTAAGAAGAACGTTAAGTTTGTTTGGGGTTCTGAGCAGGAGGAGGATTTTCTCGAATTGAAGAACAGGTTGACTCATGCTCCGATTCTAGCTTTGCCCGATGGCACTGACGATCTGGTTGTCTATTCTGATGCCTCTTACTAGGGGCTTGGGTGTGTTCTGATGCAGCGGGGCCGAGTCATAGCTTATGCCTCACAGCATTTAAAGCCTAATGAGCGAATTATCCTACCCATGATATATAACCGGCGGCGGTTGTGTTTGCGCTTAAGTTGTGGAGACATTATTTGTATGGTATCCCTTGTGTCATCTATACCGATCATAAGAGCTTAAAGTATTTCTTCGAGCAAAAGGAACTGAATATGCAGCAGCGTCGGTGGTTGGAATTGATTAAGGATTATGATCTGGAGATTATGTACCATCCCGGTAAGGCTAACGTGGTAGCCGACGCATTAAGCCGGAAGGAGTGGCCGAAATCCATTCATGTGAAATCTTATCATCTTATTCTCAAACCTGATATTTTGAAACAGATAGCCAACGTTCAGAATGAGGCCTTACAAGTGGAATGGATTATGTCAGAGCATATTTGGGGTCAGGAAAAGTTGTTGGAAGACGTCGGTGACGGGGTGAAGTATAAATATGGTCATCTATGGGTACCCAGGTATGGGGGATTCAGGGGTAAGATTCTAGATGAAGCACACAAGTCGCGCTACTCCATTCATCCGGGCGCGACTAAGATGTGCCAAGACCAAAAGAAGAATTACTTATGGACTGCGAGGAAGTATGAGGTGGCTCAATATGTGAGTAAATGTTTGACGTATTTGCAGGTCAAGGCTGAGCACCAAAAGCACAAAAATAGGGGGAGAATACTGAAGAGGCAGGTGGCTTGAAATTAATTGAAGATATATATGCCAGTTCAAGTAATGAAATTGCAGAAGCTGGAACCTCAGATGCTCTAAAGATGATAAATGAAGAGTATGAGGGAGATGCAGGGGAAGAAGGGGAGTCTGAGGATGAGGAAGAAGAAACACAAGAGCAAATTTTAAAAAGAAAATTAAAAGGCAAAGGGGTGGCTCTAACTGATAAGGATCTTCATCCCAAGTCTACACAAATGTTGTGTTCCGGAGATGAAATACTTCAGAAGGATGATGTAATAGATCCAGATATTGCAGAAGTTGAATCAGTTCAAACTGTGATAAATTTGATAAATCAAGAAAGAGTGAGGGTGACAGTTGAAAATGAGGAGGAAGTTCCTCAAGAAGTGCTTGAAGCACTGATTGAAATGAAGAAGAAAGAAGAGGATGAAGAAAGGTTGAAGAAATTAGCTGATGAGGCCATAGGGGCTACATTGGAGGTACTAAAAGAAAAACAATTTGAACAAAAAACTCCAATTGCACAAACAGATGAAGAGCCTGAGCCTACACAGCCTGAGCCAGAGCCTGAAAACGAAACAGAACTTGGTCTGGGAGTCAGAGAAGAACCCAAGAGAGATGATGGACCAAAGATGCCATGGAATGTATATGTGAAATTTATCTCTCAATTAGTCATGCTAAGAACAAACTATTGGATTCTCTTGAACCCTGATGACTACACACCAGAGACAGTGGCAGCTGCTAGAAGGGCTCAAGAAGAATAGAGACAAGAACAGTGGAAGGCAAGCCAGCTCCTTCTGAAAGACAAACCAGAGCCAACAGTTGATGAAATTCTTGATGAAGATACTCATGTCAATGAACCAATAATTGAAGAAATCTTTAATGAAGAGCCAGTAACACAAACCAATGAACCAATAATAACTGAGTCTGAACCTGAAGTAAAGGAAATGTTGAAAAGAAAAGAAATATCTGAAGTTGAAGTCCCCAAACCAAAAAGACAAAAATCTATAAAGGTTTACAAGAGAAGGGAAACACAACCTGAGGTTGTTGAGGGGTCTCAAATAATTCAAATTGAAAAACCAATGATAGGAGTCCTTCACAATCTGGATGAACCTATTGAAGTTGATGAAGAGGAAGAGAGAACAAAGAAGTCTGATGAGAAGGAAAATGAAGACAAAGCCTACCTCATAAGCCTTGAATATGACTTGAAATACCTTCAGAGCCTGACAAAAGAAACTATTGCAAAAGAGGCTGATGGCTGGAGGATTCGGGAGACAAAAAGAGAATTCTTGATAAAGGCTGGACATAAGCCTGCATTTTTGAAAGAAAAATCTGTAAAGGCTGCCCTTGTTAAACTCAAGAAAGAAAAAGCTATTGCAAGGAGCCAAAGGAGAAGATAGCAGAATGGAGCTTAATGATGATCATCTTATTTCTGTTTTATCTTTGTATTTTGTTTTATGATTTGTAATTTGACATGTAAAAATTCGATTTGTAATGCCTAAAAAGCAGAATTCCCTTATGTAATGAAATGACATTTATGCCTAAATTGATTATCTTTAGAAAGCTGATACATGTGTAACTATATGCAGGTGTGTTTTGGTGCATCTGAGCTTGTTCCAATCTAGAGGGAGATTGTTGAGTCGGATATTTGATAAGGAAGATTGGAATCTTCTCAACCTCCTCAAGAAATAGGCTAAGTATGGACTTTGAGCAAGCTTGGACTATCGAGCATGGTTTACTACCTCCAGCATGGTCTTCAGAACCATTTCTGGTGAATTCTTCTAAGTGTTGAAGGCTTCGAGCAAGCTACACTTCAACGAGCAAGAGTGTTCTTCTATCGAGTATGGATTGCCAATCAAGAAAGCAACTTGATCATTCAAGTTTTAACCAAGTGATCCGAGCACATAATGTCCGAGCACATGGTGACAAGCATGGATGTAATAAGAAGATGTCATATGCTCCAAGCATGGACTTCGAGCATAGTTCTATCCCCCGAGCAAGATTTACATCCGAGCATGATAAAGATTGTTCAATAAGTCTCAAGACAGGATTGAAGACATCAAGAAGAATGGGCTTGCTCGATGGACTAGTCCGATCAAAGCATGGATTGGTCAAGAAGAATGAAGCTTGCTAGAGGTGTGAAAATATTCTAAGTTAAGTATGCTCGAAGACACTCATCGAGCATACCTTGCATACCGAGTCTGCTCGAGCAAGATACATATCATGCTCGAAGACTATTACACTTGTATTTGTATTTGTCTTTCATTATGTAATATTTAGGGATTCTAGAAGGAATGTCAGGGTCTATAAATAGTGTCCTAGGTTTCCATTTTAGGGGACGCTAGAAACGCATTGAATATGAGAAAACATTCCAAACGAATATTCTCTTTGTTTCCTCGTACCGCCGCCGCCGTCACGATATATTTAATACAGTGAATCATTGTCTTTGATTTTGTTCTTAACGACTATATTCTATTGTTTCGTTGTTATTACTCCAAACCTTTGTTCCCATCCATTGAATATTCTGATTCCGCCGGAATATCCAATAGGTCTTCAGGTTATTAGATCTGTGTGTTCTAGTCAACCTTCTTAAGGTTTATACCAGATTAACGGTCCTGACATATATATATATATATATATATATATATATATATATATATATATATATAAACTCATTTGCAGGGGTGGGATCAAGTAAAAACTCCTCTTAAAGAGAAAATTTATAAACTCCTAAAAAATTATTTTTAACTTTTAAATTTTTTTTTTGAAGTTTCTTTTTATTTTTTCCATTATTCTTATATGTTGTTATTGGTTCCAAAAAAAAAAAAAACCTTGTCGGTACCCTCGTCGGTGTAGTACACATGTGTAATAGTGTGCATTGCATATATGCAAAAGTGTTGTATTGCATATAATACAACACTATTGCACATATTTGATACACAGTATTGTATATATGCAATATAAGACTACATCGACTTTTATTTTATTATTATTATTTTTGAAATAATACAACATTTCTACACATACACAATACACAAATATTGAATATATACAATTAAACACTATTGAACTTAAAAATACATAGTAATACAGATGTGTAATACAACGGTTTCATACATTAATACGTATGTGCATAACATCGGTCTTTTTTTAATTTTTTTTATTTTTTTGTTCGAGTTAATGGTATGAAAATATAAGAATAATGGCAAAAACAGAAATTTGAAAATATTTTATTTATTTTTAATTAAAAATAATTTTTTAGGAGTTTTTAAGTTTTCTCTCTAAAGATGAGTTTTCTCTTGATCCTCCCCCCTTATTTGCAATCATATGTTTTTAATTAAATTTAAAACTTGAGTTTCACAATTAAAGTTATTAAAAAATGTTTACATTTCTTTCTCCTGAAAACAATGTTTAAAAGTGAAAAAAAATGTAAAAAAAAAACACGTAACAATTTTTTTCAATTTTTCGATGTTTTGTTGTAACAACATAAATTACATATGTAAAAAAAACTATGTTACATAGGGTTTTCACGGGTTTTCTCAACTCAAAAGGGTTTTCAAACAATACTTCTCCTATATATATATGTATATGTGTGTGTGTGTTTGTGTGGCGTATAGACTGGATTTACCCGACGAGCTCGCAGGGATTCATCCTACTTTCCACGTATCTCATTTGAGGAAGTGTTTGGCAGATGACGAGGCCTATGTGCCCTCTTGGTGATATTGAGCTCGATAGTAAGCTGAATTATGTTGAAGAACCTGTCGCTATTCTTGACCGTCAGGAAAGGCGTTTGATGAATAAGATGGTTAAGCAGGTGAAGGTGCAGTGGAGGCACCGTAAGGGTTCCAAGGCTACTTGGGAGTCCAAGGATGTGATGAGGAAGCTCTACCCGCAACTGTTCCTGTCGCATCGGGATTCGGGGACAAATCCCATTGTAAGGGGGGTGGACTTGTAACGCCCGTTAATTTTGGTTTAGTAATGGAAGCTACGTAGAGTTTGTATAATTCTCGGGTTTGATCCGGCATACTTCGGGGACCTCCTTGTCAATCCCGTAAGTTAAATTAATTAACTTCTCATCCAAGTTGTTACATCTTTCATAGTTGAGGGGCTAGAATGTAACATCAGTTTTATATCATAAAAACCCTAACCCTTTCTTCTAGGGCCGATCGCGGGAGTAGCAACTGCATATTCACCCTCTTTTTCTTTTTTCCATCTAATTCCAAGGTGTAATACTCAAGTTCAAGGTTAGTCTAACGTCCATACTAGTCTTTTACACCTTAATTCATCATTATATCTCGCTTATTGATCGTCAATCGCATGTTCTAGGCTTAACCGGTGGCTGCCATTTTGTGCATCTTTAGGGGCTGTTTTGATTAAGGTTCTTGCTCCGTCATCTTCTTAGGTATGTCTAGTGTACCATACTTTAATATCGTGAGCTATGGTTTTCGTTTGATTGGTCAATTAGTGATAGATTGAAAACTAGTATTCAATTGTCTAGATTGTTAAATTGTTGCGTTTAGCGCGATGTTTGAAGGAATTAACAACCAATTTAGTTTGTGTAGCTTCAGTTTGATATATGGGCTATGGAAAAATTAATTTTTTTTAGTAATGGGGCTGAATTGGTTGTCGATTCCTCAAACGGGTCGGTACAACGCAAATTCGCGTTTATTTGATAGAGGGTGCGTTGTGCTTGCGAGTTACAGACCCATCCAACTCATGCGGTGTCATGTGGACTTGTCGGCTGTGATTTTATTAAATTTTGTCCACACAGGGCTGAGTTGGTTGCTAAGTGCATAAACAACTCATAAACGTGCATATTCGTTTCATCTAGCAACTTTCGGGGGTAGTTTGGGAATCCTTTGTCCCCGGGAATACCTAAGGTTGGTTTTGGTAAATACAAGGCCCTGGGGGCTGTTGTAATTGAATTTGGTGAGGTTGAGGCCTTAGGTAAATCAAACCATGTTGGAATGCCTCGTAGGATAATCGATCCAGTTCGGTTCCGTTAGTAATTATTGTTTGTAATTCGACAGGCGTTTGAGTTGTGGGAATACTTAGGGGTTCTCTAACTCGTTGTGATTATGTGCCTCGTCTAAGGTGAGTTCATGATGCCCCTTTGTACTTTTTACGTTTTGGGCTAGCATACACACCTACTTGTTTTACCCCTTAAACTGTTTAAGTGACTGCGTATAGGCTTACTTGAAGTAGTTGTATTTTAAGATGCCCGATACATATTACCCTATGACCTACACTTGTTGAATCATATTAGTTCATCGTGATTTAAGCTACATGTATGTATATATATATATATATGTTTGCCTATTGATATGTATACTTGATGAAATTACGTGTATGCGTGCCTTTGTGTGTGTGTGTTTGTATGGATTGCAGCCGGGTCCAATATATTACTCGGGTTCTTGGAACCCGTGGTGGAGAGGCCCCTCTCTTGCTAAACCCGCAATCCGGAATAATATATTACTCGGGGTAACCCGTGGTGGAGTGGCCCGTTTTGCGTGGATTTTCTGTAATAGGGTCCAATATATTACTCGAGTTACGACTCGTGGTGAGAGGCCCGTATCACGTACTGTTTTCTGCTACCGGGTCCAATATATTACTCGAGTTACGACTCGTGGTGGAGAGGCCCGTTGTAACATCCAACTTTTGTTAAATAAATAACAGAAAGTTTTGTTAATAGTGTGTGTCGTTAAAATAGTCTTGTGTTAAGTGTTTGGGAAGTAGGAATTGGGAATGGGTGGTGGGACCCATGAAACCCCCTCTATATATAACCCAACCACTTCTTCCTTTTCTTTTCCTTTCTCATCCAAACACACAAACACACACACACTCAAGAACACACACACTTTCTCTTTACATTCCGGATCCAAATCCGTGTAAAAAGAGGAAGAATCTCGTGTGTAGACATCATCAAATAACAAGAATCATCGTCTAGATCTATGTATTGTCCGGATCTGAACTCGAACCCGAACCCGAAGCAAAGGTAGGTTTCGGTTTAAATGGTTAAGTTTTATGGTTAGAATCGTCATACAAACAGATATAATGATAGATCGGGTTGTAAAATGTAAGAAAAATATAAACTTGTTAAGTTATAACCTCTTGGATACACTTAAGATGAAAAGGTGGTCTTGGACTATGAGAGATATGAGTTCAGGATCAGGTGCATAGGGTCAGAATGTGTTAAAAGTTAGGAAAGAGTAAAAATCAGGTCCTGAGGAAGAGCCACGAAATAAATGGCTTAAAAATGATAAAAGCGAAGAAAGGCAGGCATTTCGCTTCGCTTAGCCATGAGAAGCGAAACAGGCATTTCGCTTCGCTTAGCCATGCAAAGCGAAACGCTTCCAAGCGAAGCGAAACAGTTTCTTGTGAAGCGAAACGCTTCCATGCGAAGCGAAACAGTTTCATGCGAAGCGAAACGCTTCCGTGCGAAGCGAAAAAATCCCATGTGAAGCGAAATTCTTCCATGCGAAATTTTATAAAATTCATTTTCTGATGCATTTTTGTTAAAGGACTGTTAAAGAAAATAAAATTTTTCCGAGCCAGGGCCGCTGCCCCTTGGATCCTGCTAGGGGCTGCCGCCCCTAAACCCCGCTACCAGGGGCGCTGCCCCCGGACCCCCGTTAGCTGAGGGTGTCATTGACTTAGATATAATAAGTAGTAGTAATGGATATTTGACACTCGTAATGCGTTATACAGTTAGCTGTGCACAGCTAAAGAAGGGCATTACTAGTAACGGCGAGAGAAACCAACTTTAGGTGAGTTTCTAGCCCCTTTATCTATTCTGTTTTTGGGGCTGTGTGCATACTCCTTTGTGATAGTTGTTAATACACTTAACTTAAGTGGTAAGTTTATGATATGTGTATGACTAAGTATTGAATGTTTATACGAATGAATATGTCATATGTATGACTAAGTATTGAATGTTATTATGGAATGTTTATACGAATGAATATGTCATATGTATGACTAAGTATTGAATGTTATTATGGAATGTTTATACGAATGAATATGTACATATACGTATATCCATGACCAGAAGATATGTAAGGTATGCATGAATGAAAATGAATGTATGATCGAGTGACATGACAGGCATGATAATATCTGAGACAGAAGGGACCAGACCCTAATAATATCTGAGACAGAAGGGACCAGACCCTGAAAATATCTGAGACAAAAGGGACCAGACCCTAATAATATCTGAGACAGAAGAGAGCAGACCCTGATAATATCTGAGACAGAAGGGACCAGACCCTAATAATATCTGAGACAGAAGGGACCAGACCCTAACAATACCTGTGATGGTAGAGATAGAATAGCCTATGGTAAATTACAAGGCCTTATGAAAGAAAGTAGGTAAGCGTGTGTGCATGTATATAAATTTTGTATGAAAGAAGTAAGAGTAAATAAGGTATTAATACGTATCTTCGGATGCATATGAGTAAGGATATGAATGTATTGTATGTTAAATGATTAACTAGAACTCAGCATAGCTGACTTTTAGTATGCACGCAGGAAAATAGATTGAGGCAGCTGGCTTGAGGAGGGACACATGGCATGGACAGAAGATTTTGGCATCTACGATGAAGTGTCAAGATTGTTTTAATTAATCACGATTTGTATGTTAAGACAAGAATGAATGTTTTGTAATGTGATGTATGAAGTTTTAAATTATTCCGCGAAAGTTTTAATTAACTCTGATTTTAGAATTGTGTTTATGAGTAAATCCAACACCAAAGTAGGGTTATCGGGAACGGGGCCTTACACCCGTGTTAGCATAAATACTTTAAAGGAAAAATATTTATTTATTTAATTACGATTTTCAAGGTTTTTGTACTTTAAACTGATTAATAAACATTGATTATATAAAACTTGAACTCACTCAGCTTTAGCTGACTTTGTGTGTATGTTAGTTTTAGTTGCAGGTTAAGGACTCGAGATTACCACTTGGACGTGCTGAAGACTACTCGGACGGTTGAAGGCATTCCTAGTCAGAGATTTCGAAATAAAACAGACATTTTATTTACATTTGGTTTTTGAGCACTTGTACCCGGGTTTGGGATTTTGAATACTTAACCCTTTTCCGCTGTTTATTTACTCTGATATGGTTTTTAATAAAACGAATTACTTTGGCTTTAAATTTTGTGAAATTTTGGATATGGTTACCAACTGTAGGATTCCCAGGACTGGGATCTTACATTTTGGCTGCGAACAAACCTTCCAACCATAGGTACTAGAGCTGTACTAAGGTACGTGCATACCATAGTAAGGTAAGCTCTAATTAAGGGGATACCTATATCCAGGTGACCTCTAATCAAAGCGATCCCTTGGTAAGCACAAATCACAAAAAAATGCCTATCAATTGAAGCACGAACCCGTAAGAAGGATGCAAACACCGCTGCAGGTGCTGACGGCGGCGGCAGCGTTGTTTGAGGGACTTTAATTATGCAATCAGCCATATTTGTATTTACAGTATGAAAAGAGGAAACATGTCAAATACATTTTATTCTTAACATGAAAACTGCAAGAACCAATTTGCTGTTATTATTAGGTTTATTTTTACAAGTGTTTGCTATTATTTTTTGTTTGTAGTTGCTAATTTTCGATTATGAGACGTTATAAGTATTTGCTTATTTATATTTTGTTGTTATTATTAGATTTCTTCTTTTGCTGATATAAGTATTTGTTGGTATTTGCTGTTATTATTTTGTTATTGATTTTGATTCTTTTGTTGTAATTTTTAGGTTTTTTTCTTTGTTATTACAAATAATTGTTTATGTAGATTGATATTGTAGTTGATATTGTTTCTTACGTTCTAGTTTTTTTATAAATTGGTATTATTTCCTACGTTCTCATGTTTAGACTAAAATGCACATGGACCTTCCCCATGAAAAGAGTATGGGGGAATATATATGATATATATGAATCCCGCACATTATAAGAACGGTCTAAATTTGTACTTAACGGGAAGAGATCAGCTTTTAGAAAGTAAATTCAAATGTAGAAAACAATTAACGTCTTGAATTTTGCATCGTGTATATTATAGAATGTGAACGTCAAGTGAAGTTCCATACTTTGATTTTCCTTTTATGCATTCAGGCACGCCAAACTTTTTTTTAACAAAAATAAAAAAATCAAACTTTTTTTAACAAAAATAACTAACTGAACTTATTTTTTTAACATAAATAAACGAACCAAACTTTTTTAACAAAAAAAATACAAACCAAACTATTTTTTAACAAAAATAAACGAATCGAACTACCATTTAACAAAAATAAACGAACCAGACTACTTTTTAACAAAATAAACGAACCGAACTACCTTTTTAACAAAAATAAACAAACCAAACTACTTTTTTACTGAACTAAGCGAACGTAACTACTTCTAAAACAAGTAATAGAATCGAACTCCACCTAGCGCAACAAACCAAACTATTTTTACAAAACTAAGCGAACTCCACCTTAGCATAACAACTTCTAAACTAAACAAACCAAACTACTTTTTTACTAAACTAAGCGAAAGTAACTACTTCTAAAATAAGTAATAGAATCGAACTACTTTTTTACTAAAAAGTAGTTTGATTCGTTTATTTTTGTTAAAAGATAAGTTTGGTTTGTTTATTCTTGTTAAAAAGTAAGTTCGGTTCGTTTATTTTTGTTAGAAAGGTAGTTTGATTCGTTTATTTTTGTTAAACAAATAAGTTCGGTTCGTTTATTTTTGTTAAAGAATTAGTTCGATTCGTTTATTTTTCTTAAACGAAATGTACTACTTGTTAACAAAAGTGATTCGGTTTGTTTAGTTTGATAAAAAAAATTAGTTTGGTTAGTTTTTTTTTGTTACAAAGTAGTTCGGATATCCGAATTTGAACACCCTTAATATATATATAAGAAAAAGAATATATTTTCTTTAGAGTATTATATTCTCCATATATTATAATGATTTACTTTCCATACTTGATAGGAATAGATTGTTATGTATATTCTATATATTTCAAATGATTGACATGTAATATTCATTCACAATAAGATCATCATTGACTTTCATGGTATTTGAGCCACAAGTCCGTAAACCCTAATTTTTGTTTTCCTATTGCCGTCACCATTTGAGTATTATATTCTAATAATTTTTTCCGTAGCATGTATGCTGAATGTGAATTGTAATTATTTTTCCCTTTCGCTACGAACAAACCTTCCAATCATAGGTACTAGAGCTGTACTAAGGTACGTGCATACCATAGTAAGGTAAGCTCTAATTAAGGGGATACCTATATCCAGGTGACCTCTAATCAAAGCGATCCCTTGGTAAGCACAAATCACTAGAAAATGCCTATCAATTGAAGCGCGAACCCGTAAAAAAAAAGCAAACACCGCTGCAGGTGGTGACGGCGACGGCGTTGTTTGAAGTAACGTCCATTAATTTCTTTTAACTATTGGAAGCTATGTAGAGTTTGTATAATTTTTTGGGTTTGATTCGGCATTCTTTGGGGACCTCCTCGTCACTTCTGTAAGTTGATTTCTTAACCTTTCACCCAAGTTATCACAATTTCCAACTTCAAGGGACTAGAGTGTACAATTTAGTTTTATAACCCAAACCCTAACCCCCCCTATGATTTCCAATCGGCAGGAGCAGCAGCCAACCTCACCTCCATTTTTCTTTTTTCGAGCCAACATTAAGGTGTAAAACTTCAATTCAAGGTTAGTCCTACACCCATACTAGTCTTTTAAACCCTAATTCACCTTTATATCTCGCATGTTGATCGAGGAATCGCTTGTTTTAGGCTTACCAGGTGACTGTCCATCTGAGCAGTTTCGGGGCTGTTGTGCTTGAGGTTTTTGCTCAATAATCTTCCTAGGTATGTCCAATATAACATTCTTTAAAATCATGTGCATTGGCATTCGTTTGATTGGTCAATTAGTGGTATATTGAAAGCTAGTTTTCGATTGTCTAGATTGTTGAATTTTGCGCTTAACGCGAGGTTTGAAATAATTAACGACCAATTCAGTTCGGGTAGCTTCAGTTTGATATACGGGCTGTTGGAAAATTATTTTTTAAGTATTGGGGCTGAATTTGTTGTCGGTTACTCAAACGGGTCGGTACAACGCAAATTCGCGTTTATTGGATAGTTGGTGTGTTGTGCTTGCGAGTTACCAAACCATCCAACTCGTGTAGCGTCGTGTGGTATTGTAGGCTGTGATTTTATGAAATTTGGTCCACACGGGGCTGAGTTGGTTGTTAAGTGCTAAACAACTCATAAACGCGCATATTCGTCTCATCTAGCAACTCCCGGGGGTAATTTGGGAATTCTTTATTCTCGGGAGTATCTGAGGGTCGTTTTGGTATACACAAGGCCTCAGGGGCTGTTATAATTGAACTTGGTGAGGTCGAGGCTTTAGGCGACTCCAACCATGTTAGAACGCCTCGTAGGATAAACGAGTCCTTTTGGTATCGTTAGTAATTATTGTGTATAATCCGACAGGCGTGTGAGTTGTGGGAATACTTAGGGGTTCTCTAGCTTGTGGTGACTTTGTGCCTCGTGTCAGGTGAGTTCATGATGCCCCTTTTAACTCTTTCAAGTTTTGGGCTAGCATACACACCTAACTGATTTTACTTGATAAACCGTTTGAATGATTTTCCATAGGCTTGTTTGTATTATGGTATATTTTGGAATGATATATATGTATGCTTGCACATGTGTTATATTATAGCCTATGATTAGTGATGTTAATTAGTTATTATGACTATGGATGGTTGCGTATGCTTACTTTGTGTTGGCATACAGGATATGGTGATCTTGGCCGGGCCAAACTATACTACTCAGGTTCTAAAATCCTGTGGCGGACCCTGGAAAGCCCGTGATGAGGAGAGGCTCGTGTGGCATGATCACCATCATATGGAATGTTGCGTGCATGATGATTTTGGCCGGCCAAACTATACTACTCAGGTTCTAAAATCCTGTGGCGGGCCCTAGAAAGCCCGTAAGGGGGGCGGCTCGGGTGGCATTATCATCATATCGTGTCCCAAAAATCCCGTATCACGTGTTTGGGTCGTAGGTGTGTTCGACCTTGATGTTATTACTTGGATGATATGCATAGGTATATATTTATACATATATAAGTATGACTACTTATCATTTACCCATTGCCTAATTGTTCATATCCCGTATTATATTTTAACTATTGGAATGATTTAAATAAATGTCGTTTATTAAAACTTGAACTCACTCAGCTCAAGCTAACTTTATGTGTATGTTAGTGTGAGTTTCAGGTTAAGAGGAGGATGCTTACCGCTTGGACGTGCTCGAGACTACTTGGACGGTTGGAGGCATATCTAGTCGGGGAATTTAATGATGCAAATTTGTTTCTTTTCAATTATTACTAAACGTATTCTAATTTGGTTTTGGGCATATTTCCCCTTTTTTACTAAAAAGTAGTTTGATTCGTTTATTTTTGTTAAAAGATAAGTTTGGTTTGTGTATTATTGTTAAAAAGTAAGTTCGGTTCGTTTATTTATGTTAGAAAGGTAGTTTGATTCGTTTATTTTTGTTAAAAAATAAGTTCGGTTCGTTTATTTTTGTTTAAAAAGTAGTTCAATTCGTTTATTTTTCTTAAACGAAATGTACTACTTGTTAAAAAAAAAGTTTTTCGGTTTCTTTAGTTTGATAAAAAAAATTAGTTTGTTCCGTTTTTTTTTGTAACAAAGTAGTTCGGATATCCGAATTTGAACACCCATAAATATATATATATATATATATATATATATATATATATATATATATATATAAGAAAAAGAATATATTTTTAGTAGAGTATTATATTCTTTATATATTATAATGATTTACTTTCCATACTTGATAGGAATATATTGTTAGGTAAACTCTATATATTTCAAATGATTGACATGTAATATTCATTCACAAGAAGATCATCAATGACTTTCATGGTATCTGAGCCACAAGTCCGTAAACCCTAATTTTTTTTCCTACTTCCGTCACCATTAGAGTATTATATTCTAATAATTTCTTCCTTAGTAGCATGTATGCTGAATGTGAATTGTAATTATTTTTCCTTTTCGCCGCGAACAAAACTTCTAACCGCAGGTACTAGAGCTGTACTAAGGTACGTGCATACCATAGCAAGGTAAGCTCTAATTAAGGGGATACCTATATCCAGGTGACCTCCAATCAAAGTGATCCCTTGGTAACCACAAATCACTAGAAAATGCCTATCAGTTAAAGCGCGAACCCGTAAGAAGGATGCAAACACCGCTGCCGGTGGTGACGGTGGCGGCAGCGTTGTTTGAGGGACTTCAATTATGCAATCAGCCATATTTGTATTTACAATATGAAGAGAGTATGGGGAATATGTATGATATATATGAATCCCGCATATTATAAGAACGGTCTAAATGTGTACTTAACGGGAATAGATCAGCTTTTAGAAAGTAAATCCAAATGTAGAAAACAATTAACGTCTTGAATTTTTGCATGGTGTATATTATAGAATGTGAACGTCAAATGAAGTTCCATGCTTTTATTTTCCTTTTATGCATTCTGGCAAGCTGAAATTTTTTTTATAACAAAAATAAAAAAATCAAACTTTTTTTTAACAAAAATAAACGAACTGAACTTATTTTTTTTAACTTAAATAACCGAACCAAACTTTTTTAACAAAAAAATACAACCCAAACTATTTTTTAACAAAAATAAATGAATCGAACTACCATTTAACAAAAATAAACGAACATGCTACTTTTTTACCAAAAGTAAACGAACCGAACTACATTTTTAACAAAAATAAACATACCAAACTACTTTTTACTAAACTAAGCGAACGTAACTACTTATTAAAACAAGTAATAGAATCAAACTCCACCTTAGCGCAAAAAACCAAACTACTTTTTACAAAACTAAGCGAACTCCACCTTACCGTAACAACTTTTAAAATAAACAAACCAAACTACTTTTTTACTAAAATAAGCGAACGTAACTACTTCTATAATACGTAATAGAATCGAATGACTTTTTTACTAAAATGTAGTTTGATTCGTTTATGTTTTTAAAAGATAAGTTTGTTTGTTTGTTTTTGTTAAAAATTAAGTTCGGTTTGTTTATTTTTGTTAGAAAGGTAGTTTGATTCGTTTATTTTTGTTATAAAAATAAGTTCGGTTCGTTTATTTTTATTAAAGAAGTAGTTCGATTCATTTATTTTTGTTAAACGAAATGAACTACTTGTTAAAAAAAGTGATTCGGTTCGTTTAGTTTGATAAAAAAAATTAGTTTGGTCCGTTTTTTTTGTTACAAAGTAGTTTGGATATCCGACTTTGAACACCCATAATATATATATATATATATATATATATACACGAAAAATAATATATTTTTATTGGAGTATTATATTCTTCATATATTATAATGATTTACTTTCCAAGTAATACTTGATATGAATAGATTGTTATGTATATAATATATCAATAATATATATAAATGAAACCCCTAAAATCCTATGTGTCACGTTGTGGTCGCTCCCCTCTTTTATGGAAGCCACCAGATTGCTTGATTTTTAAATGGAGGCCTCTCATTGATTTAACCCAAATTCATGGGTATGGGTATTACCAAAACCAGATAAAAAGCTCTTAAATGGGTTATAACATCTCATTAAATTAAAAAGAGTAAAGTGCCAAAATCGTCCCCGACGTTTGATCAATTATGCGATTTTCGTCCAAAAAAATTATTTTGTGCAACTGAACCATCAAGGTTAATCAAATTTTTCCAATTACGTCCAAATCGTTAACCTTGTTAGTTTTTGACGTTAGTTTAGTGATAAAAGAGTCTTTGTACTATTCTATTATTTTATTATATATATTTTTAATCCAAATCCCTTAAATACCTAAATCTCTGAATCTCTTAAATCCCTAAACCTTCATCCCCAACAAACTATTCAAACATAACCCAGTAACCATATTCACAAAAACCTGCACGTTCATATATTCCACAGCTTAAAAAAATCACAATGCTCAACTTTTCATCATATCTAAGTGGAAGTCTTAACTCAGAAGTTCTTCGGCCACTGTTACAAGCCCCTTTTAATTTCTTCACGGGGAAAATGAGCCGGCCTACCGGCGACAACATCACCGCCACACCGTCTCAATTGTTGCCATCACTGATTATCCATCACCAACACTAATTTCAGGCGACGGTGATTTCAAATGGCTAGATGGCGACGGTTTCTAGCAAGAATGACCAAAGCTTCAATCTGTGTTAGGGATTTTGATGTTCCCGAATTTTTTTTTAAATGGTGTGTATTACAAAAAAATTAGGTTAATGGGGAAGTAAAAAAAAAGAAGGTTTTTGGTGTATCCGCTATTGAGAATAGCGGATTAGGATAACCCCGTTATGCGCCAAGTTAACCCAATTAAGAAACCAAACAACCAAACTAACCCCACTAACCAAACTAATCTAACTAACCTAAATTTGGATTCTACTCCCTTTTTATTATTGTACTGCAAACATCCATAATTCATCTGCCAATGTCACATGCATGCCTACTGCAAAGTTCAAAGCTGATAAAGATTCCCTCAAAGCTGCAAAGTGCCATTGATTCCCTCCTTAGTGTACACTGCAACCTGCCCCCTTCACATGAGCTATCTTTGATCTGCCACCATGAAGAAGATGAAGACCAAAAAAAAAAATTATCTTTTCCAAATCCGCCATTGTTAATAGCGGATTAGGTTTTTTTAAAAAAAATAATTTTTCCTAATCCGTCATTCATAATGACGGATTAGGTTTTAAATTGAAAACCCTAATTTTTTAGATAATATTTTGACGATGTTGAAACAACAGTAACCATTTGATTTTTGGAGGAAAACACCTGGATTATAACATGAATTAATATTAATCAAACCTTACATGAACTCGAAAATCATGTCAAATATGAATCTTTTACATATAAATGGATACAAACATGTAACCTGAACTTTTATTATCTTCTACTTTTATATATTAGTATATTACTATTTAAGATATTAATATTACATATAAATGGATACAAACATGTAACATGTATTTAACTGACCTAATCTATTTTTTTTTTAACTAATGACGTGAGGTCGAAGACTCACTCAAAAATAAACCAAATACAACTAAATAGATAGCAGTAAGTGGGTGTCGAACACAGAGAGTTTGTGGAAAATGTGTTACTAGGTAGCTTTGTAATTTAACTATCACCATCAAATATCAAGCATCAACTATCTGTCTATCCATAGAGTATATTATTTGTGAGGTTAAACAATAAACAATACATAGTTAGAAACTAATTAAAGAAAGCGCGTTTTTTAAATTCAATAATCAGATAGACTTAAAAACGGTAGTGGTTAATGAAGAATGCATAAAACATAAAGAGTCCATAGATATTAAATGAAATATGATCCAATTCATGACAGGTACTTCTCTTGAAAACTAAGTTATACTTAAGACATAAAATAAAACAAACAGAAACTTAAATACATGATAAAAAATACAATAATTAATGTTGTCGGTTCGGAAAATTGTTGATCCTGTGACCCGTTGATTTACAACCAGAACACCTACGACCCGTCGTTTCCTCAGCGTAGCTGGTGTCCACTCATTGTGCATCCTCCTTGCATGCCGTCTTCCCCTTGCGATAGTTATCTTCGATGGGTCCCCATGAATTCGCCAACCGACGTACATCCAATCTTGTTTATGAGGCACCAGAAAATACTGGTGGCTGTATTGTGCACGGTATGTTTCTGTGTAAAACCTTGGATCAGCAGTTTTTCTTTAACTTTCATCTAAGTGGTGGCATACTGCAATTGAATGGCTACACGGGAAACGATAAATTTGCCACTTACCACACGTGCAGGTTCGTTCTTGGAATTCTACTGTATATGGACTGTAGCCAGATTCGTTCGATGTTTGTAGGGATGACTCCACCATGTACCTTTGATGACGTGCTGAATAAGGGAACACTCGGTGTTGTTGAGCCCTGATTTCACGATTATGGAAGATTCTCCACATGCGGTGAGGAAAGTCCATTGAATAGTTATACGCGGTTGTGTAGTGTATAGCGTATTGTTCAACTTCTCTTTTAAAGGTATATTCAATTAATGCCTTTATTGAGAGAATCCTAGCACCATGTAACACGTTGTTCATGCTTTCCGATATGTTCGTGGTGAGGTTACCCCATCGTCGATTCCCACTGTCATACAGGACAGTCCATTTTTTATATCTATTTGACGGAGGTACCGCCACGCTTCTTTGTTTGTTGCCTTAAGCTCATCCATCAGGCGATCATACTTTCTTTGTTATGTTGTGCTTCCGATCTCCCAACACATTCTTTTGAGGCTCACACTCTTGAACTTCTCCATGAAATAGCTTCTTACATGCCTTAGACAAAATCGATGGTAGGCGTGGGGTTCCTTCCAGGATTCTAAATTATCCATGGCGTGTTTTATACCCGCATGCCTGTCAGAAATTACACACAACTTTCTCCTTGCGGGGTCTTCAAAGTTGTCAGCAAATTGTTGAAGAAACCACTTCCAGCTCTCGTTTGTTTCCTCATCCACCTATGCGTACGCAATCGGCAAGATCATGTTGTTTGCGTTTTTGGAAACCGCTATCAATATTTTTCCCTTGTAAGTGCCCTTTAGATGGATGGCATCTATAGAGATCACAGGAATGCAAAATCTAAAGGCTTCAATACTTGGACGGAATGCCCAAAATACATACTTGAATACTGAGCAGTCACTTGGACTATAGGGATGATGTAACCACTGAACAACTGTACTGGGGTTTGCTTGTTGTAGTGCTATTATGTAGCTTGGTAATTCATGGAAGTTTTCATCCCAGCTACAGTATATGTTTTCGACGGCTTTTTTCCTGGCAGCCCAAACCTTGCCATAAGTGATATCAACATTCAGTTTCTCTTTGATCAGAGACTGAATTTGTTTCATAGTATACGATACATTTGCAAGAACTTGTTGTTGGATTACAACTTTTGATCTTAAGGCTCGGTTGTTGTTGCGAGAAACAGTGGTGAAACACGAGTGGGCCGGAGTCCATGTTGTCATTTTGAAACAATTGGAATCTTTTAATTTTCTTGTCGTGCATGTCCAAAGACATGTTTGAGAGGTATTGTGCTGGTTGTTTGTTTGCTTGATACTTTTACATTTCGCTGTGAAGACTTTGGGTCGGGTTTCTGCCATAAATGTCTCTCTATTGTGGTTGATATTCCACATTCTAACGGTGTAATCAACTTGGCCTTTTGAAGTGAAATACATATTTAAACGTATTTCTGGATCTTTTTCGTCTCAAAACTCCATTTCATCTTCCGCAAAATTATCCATGGGAATATATTCTTCATCCATTCCTCTACCAACAACATTAAGTTCGGGAAAATGGGTAAGTTCCTAACTTTGTTATTGAGGCAAAGAAGGGAGTGGTTCGTCGTCCTCCGATTCATATTCAGAAACAGACGGCCACTCTCTGATGTGTCTTCAATTTCTTCAGCAAGAGAGTCCTACAAAAAAAATTACGTATTACCATTTACCACATTTTATTGAGTATAAAAATTATTAAAAAGGATGTAAAAAGGTAGTAAACTAACATTCATCGTGTCTTCAATGATTGAGGAACTACCATGCTCATGTTGTTGTAAGTATGGAATTCCCGTCGTCCAAGCCACATGAATTTTACAGGTGTAACCAGGAACAAGGGAAGCTAGTTGGTATATTAAATACATATCACTTTCTTGGTGAATATGTGCGGTATATGAACCTCCATTGTATTCATAGTAGAGTGTTAACTCTAGACAACAACATTGACGGTTTGAACACATCTACATATGTTGTCAACCAACTCGGAATAATTGATCTGTTGAGTAACTAATAACATAGTGCTACGAGTTCCCGGAGTACCCATAACAACCCCTTGTGTGTATGACACTTCACCCCCATAATATAACTGTACTACAAAGGTTTTGAATGACAAAGAAGAAGACATTTGATGCTTGAATGAGGAAGTGGAAGAAGGGTTGAATTGGAAAGTGGAAGGATGGTGGTATTTATAATTGATGCAATGCTCCCCACCATGAAGAAGTTGAAGACCAGAACAATTTTTTTTTCCTAATCCGCCATTACATATAGCAGATTAGGTTTTAAAAAAAAATTTAATGTTGCGTTTGCTAAACATATTCATAAGATTTCTTTAAGATGGGTTTTCCAGTTTATTTTGGTGGTTCTTCCAATTTAAAAAGTTGTTAGGTTGAAAATGTCTTAGGTGTGAAGTTAGTTTGTGCGGTTACATCAAATATTTATTTTCATCGTTTTCATCATAGTCTTACTTATTTAACCGGTATTTTTTAAAAACAAGTAAATGTTATATCAAGACCTAACAAACCAAACCAATTTTTCATCTTTGTTAGGCATCGGTCCCTATGACCACATAAAACCAAATATGTTAATTAAGTCCTTTTAAGATTTGATCTTTTTCTTCTTCATAACCTAGTTGTAATATAAAGAAATTTATTAATTTAATAGTTATTTTAATAGTTTATGTTATTGATATCGAATAAAGATAAACTAGGTTTATTAATAAAAAAATATTTTTTCATTTTAAATATCTTAGTTAAAATTAATTTTTAAAAATTATACAAAAATACGATATTACATGTGCTGAATTTAAAGTTACAATCTACGTAATTATTTAATGTCTATGCAGATAGCAGATCAGACAGCCACCCGTGCCATAACCAACTGGTCATGGATGTCTTCATGGTTGTACACGTCTATGTTCTGGATCTTGACGTTCCTCATCACTTGGTGGATTGGAGCCTTCGGGTTGAGTCAGCTGTAGGTCCAAGCTCATTTGAACCGAAGTTAAATGTTGGTAGCGCGGTTGTTGTACACTAACACCGGTATAATCGTAATTCTGGAAGTGTCCCGGGTTGTTTGTGTACATCGCATGAATCATATTACTAGTAGGAGTGCAGTCAAACAAAGAGGATACGCAATTGTTTTCTTGTTGTTGTTAACATTCGACTGGGCACCTTGTTGAATGCTTGATGATCCTGTCCAACATTTTGAAATGAAGGTCGATAACTGGCTTGCCAATCTAGTGTTGCCCCTCCAAAATTTGAGGGACCCTCCCCATAGTTCAAAGTAGGGCCTCCAAAATTTGAGGGAACCTCCCCACAGTTGGCTGTAGGCCCTCCAATATTTGAGGGACCCTCCCATAGTTGGCTGTGGGCCCTCCAAAATTTGAGGGACCCTCCCCCTCATCATCATCATATACGAGGTTTACCCGGGGTCTTTGTCGACCACGACGCCCCCGACCACGCGGAGCACGTTGGGGGAGCGTGTTATCATGTCTCAAATCCGGTTCATTAGTCTGTATATATGAAGGCTGATCAACATGATTAACATATTGATTTAGCTGAGAAGCCATGCCTTGGACCCCTTCAAAATTTTCATAGTAATGTTCAGGGCCCATGTTCTGCGTTCTGATGGCTTCTTGACCAATGAAGCCTAATCCATCCACCAACAAAACCAAAAATAATTAAAACCCAAACGCATTACTTATTTATTAAATTTAATTTTACATTAGTAATTATACTAACCAAGTATCTTGCCGTTCCACAGTATTTACAACACCAGGGACGTGCCTCGGGTCCTTTATATATAACACAGTATGTCGATGGAACCAGTCATTGTAAGTATGGAGTGCCGTAGGCGTGTTGGTCGGCACACCTTGCACCACATTTGCGTGTCTATGGTTCCAATTTTCGACAAACTTGGCATGAAACGCAAACCAGTCTGTGCCCAACCTCCCTTTCCGTGTTGTCTTACGGAGTATCCGAAGCACTTCACGTGAAAAAGGGAATGGGTCAGGGACCTCCTGAAGAAATCCAAACTGTCTCATCACCCTTTCCACCGGATGATATTCGACGACGTTCGAATAAATTAGAAAACATCGTGACCTCTAACTGTTTATGCATGTTAGACACATTTGCGGGAGTCTATGCATCACGTCCCGATAAAGCATCCAATCAAACTGTTAAAATAAAAAAAATGTTAGTATTTAGTATTTACAATCTATTTAAAAAACTTTTATGGTTAAGGGAAAAATACTTCGGCCTCTCGTAGATTTTGTAGTGTTGTCCGGTGGGCCTTCAACACGTGTGAAGGAGTCTCCCTGTTACTAATGGTATGCTCCGCCCACCTTAAGAAAGACAATAATAAGTGTTAGAATATTAATAATTATATAGTATTACAATGGTACGTAATTACCTTGCTCCATATGGATTTTTCCAATCAATTTGTTGATCGACAATTGTGGGTCTCAATGGTCGAAGCCGGGTCCATGCCCATATTTGTAGCAGTGACATTGGGCCAACTGCCTTTGTTTGTGGTCTGGTTCCCTTATATAGTTCTCTATACAAAGACGCTAAGGCAGCAGCACCCCAACTCAGTCGCCCACTAACTTCAAAGTCAGTCAAATGACGCATACCCATTATTTGTATCTCCTAATATGTTATTAGTAGCCACTATTAGGCAGACACAACGGGCATGCTGCATACATTGTGCATCAGTAGATTCAACGGTTATTGGGTTATCTAACATAAATCTTAGCATAGTATTGAGTTTTAAAAATTGATTTTTATAATCAAATTGTTGTGTATCAAAACCCAAATAAGTTAGGCACATTTGCCTCCGTTCGTTGTAATCAAACGAACCCTCGTACCCAGTTAACACCTCATCCTCAATGGGTAACCCCCATAGAACGTTAACATCCTCCAAGGTGACAGTCGCCTCGTCAAATGGCAGGTTAAATGTGTTCGTTTCGGGCCGCCACCTTTCAACCAGTGCTTCTATCAACGCTAGGCCAACTCTCCTTTAACCACAACGTACGATATCGCCAAATCCAAATAAATGGATAAACCTCAAAACTCTACCCATTAGAGTAATGTCACCATCCATAACTCGCTCCCAAAATGAACCATCCCCACATTTAAAATCCATTGTAGACCTCTCCCCCTCTAGTGGATTAAGGAACAAATTTCTAGCTCGGTGTTCGGCTCCTAGGTACAAAAGACTTTCATCCCTTGGACCTGGGTTGAGATATAAGTTTGTATTCATTTTCTTGGTTGAATTTGGGTGAGAGTCTTCAAAGTGTTGGATGAGGTTTGTGAGTTTAAGTGTTGAAGTGTGGGAGTGTGTGGTATTTATATAGAATATAGTAGATTATTATAAATTGTAATTTATTGTTTTTGTTTTTTTATTTTCTTGAAGTAAATTATAAGAGTTATTAGTCTAGATTTTAAAGTGTTAGAATTAAACAAACTATAATTAAGCAAACTAGAATTAAACAAACAACTTGATTAAAAACAAATAATAAAAACACATAACAACTTTATTAAAAACACATAACAACTTTATTAAAACATAGATTACTTCCAATGACAATCGTCATTTGACCACTCGGAATCCGATGAGTGCTCTCCAGGAAACGGGTCATGGTGGTACTCCGGTTTAACTTCTTTCCCTTCGTTTACATAAATACTCTTCAGTACATCTGGGTCTTCTAACAAATCAAGATTCAATTGGTCAAAAGTTAACTCCGATGAGGGGGGTTGTGAGGGGGGTGTACTTTTGCTTCAGGCTGAGGAAGATCACACTTACACTAACAAAACAGATATGTAATTACTCAATTAAAAGAAATAGTGTATCAACAAAATAAATATATTAACACTTACACAATATAGGATCCACGTCTTGCAAATCATACGGTAGTAAGCAGGAGCATGAAATAGGTAACATAACTCCTTGGGTATGACTCTTGTTGGACTGCTAGCATATACAACGTTAGGATTCATTTTAGTTGGTGGTGAATTACCAAGTAGTCATATGTTTATAATATACCAACTAGTGTCACTGATTTATAATACTATGAAAATACTGTATACTAATAATATTATTATTATGTTACTGTCTTCAAAAATAGCCTAATCCGCCATTAGCAACGACGGATTAGAATAAAAAAAATTATAAAAACCTAATCCGCCATTACCAATGACGGATTAGGAAAAAATAATTTTTTTATAAAAAACCTAATCCACTATTGAGAATGGCGGATTAGGAAAATTAATTTTTTTTAAAAGGACCTAATCCACTCACGGGTCATCGCAGCTTAGGAAAAATAATTTTTTTTGGTCATCGTCTTTTTCGTAATAGGGTTTCATAAACAGCTCATGGGTCATCTTATCAGGAGCTCATGGCAGCTTGTAGGGTGCATTCATGGCAGCTCACGAGTCTTAAAGGTTGCATATGAATTGGTAGTTGGCAGCTTTAATATTTTGTTTGTGTGGACACCATTGAAACCTTTGCATGGCAGCCTTGCATGTGAAGGGGGCAGTCTTTGAATGTGAAGGGGGCGGGTTGCAGTGTACATTAAGGAGGGAATCAATGGCACTTTGCAGCTTTGAGGGAATCCAAAGTTTGCAGTACAATAATAATAAGGGGGTAGAATCCAAAGTTAGGTTACTTTGGTTAGTGCAGTTAGTTTGGTTGTTTGGTTTCTTATCTGGATTAACGGGGTTGTCCTAATCCGCTATTCTCAATAGCGGACTGTAGGAATGTCTGGTGTTGCAGGTGATCCGTCATTCTCAATAACGGATCCAAATTCATTTTCCTCGTAATCCGCTATTCTCAATAACGGATACACCAAAAACATTTTTTTTTTGACTTCCCCGTTAACCTAATTTTTTTTGTAATACACACCATTTCAAAAAAAAAATTCTGATATTCCCGGTAATAAGAAATCAAAACCCCAAATTCTTCACCTTGTAATATGCAACCGAACCTCCAAAAAATGGACATAAATCAAAATGATGGTGGAGAAACCGAACAATAAACGAGAAACCATCATCTCGAAGCTCGATTTACTCCAGTTACCAGGTCGATTTTTACTTGGTTTGATGTGGTCGACGGTGACGGTGACGGTGGTGGGCAGTTTTACATGTGTGGTTAATGGTAGATCTTATGGGAGAGAGAGGATAAATCTGATTATATTATTTATTGTTTTTTATTTTATTTAAAGTGTAAATAATAATAAAATAAAATAAACAAATATGTAAAATGACATAAATGCCCTTGAGTTAACGTTAAAAAACTAACAGAGTTAGCAATTTGGATGTAATTGGCATGAAGTGGGAAACCTCAATGGTACAGTTGCACAAAATAAACTTTTTGGACGAAAATCGCATAATTGACCTAACCTCAGGGACGATTTTGGCACTATACTTAATTAAAAATTAATCTTACCAATTATTTGATAGGAACATCTTATAAAATAGGGATATACTAAAGTTTAATATCCAGTTTAAAAAGAAAAAGATATTATTTATAATTAATAAATAATTTTATAGTAAAAAACATAAACGGGTCAGGGGTCACCAAATCCAGATAGTTTTTAAACGGGTTATAACATATAATTTTTTTATGAAACCGTTTTATCATCAAACCCTAAGTATATTATTAACTTTCTTATAATAAAGAAAATTAAAATACTAAAAGTAAATATTAAAAAACGAAAAATGTAAAACAACCATTCTCTCAAGCCATCAGATTGCTTTATTTGAAAATGAACGTTTCTCACGCATTTGACTCAAATTCACGGGTAAAGGTTTCCCCAAACTCATATAGCACTTAAACGATTTATAACATCTCATTACATTAAAAGTTAATTTCATCAAATATAGGATATGAAAATCCTATAAAATAGGGATATAATAAAAATTAATTCCTATTTTATTTAAAAAACAGTATTATTTATAATTAAGAAACAATTTTATAACAAAGAAAATAAATGTGTAATAGGTATCACCAAACCCAGATAGCTTTTAAACCGGATTATAACATATCATTTATTTGTGATACAATTTCATCATCAAACCTCAAGTATATTAATTATTAACTTTCTAACAATAAATAAAATTAAAATCCAAATATACATATATAAATATTGAAAACGAATAATGTAAAACAACCCTCGTAATACGGGGGATAAAATCTAGTACTCTATATATTTCAAATGATTGACATGTAATATTCATTCACAATAAAATCGTCATTGACTTTCATTTTATCTGAGCCACAAGTCCGTAAACCCTAATTTTTTTTCCTACTGCCGTCACCATTAGAGTATTACATTATAATAATTTCTTCCTTCGTAGCATGTATATTGAATGTGAATTGTAATTATTTTTCCTTTTTGCCGCAAACAAACCTTCCAACCGCAGGTATTAGAGCTGTACTAAGGTACGTGCATACCATAGTAAGGTAAGCTCTAATTATGGGGATACCTGTATCCAGGTGACCTCTAATTAAAGAGATCCCTTGGTAAAGCACAAATCACTAGAAAATGCCTATCAATTGAAGCGCGAACCCGTAAGAACGATGCAAACAACGCTGCAGGTGGTGATGGTGGCGGCGACGTTGTTTGAGGGACTTTAATTATGCAATCAGCCACATGTGTATTTACAATATGAGAAGAGAATGGAGGAATATGTATGATATATATGAATCCCGCATATTATAAGAATGATCTAAATGTGTACTTAACGGGAAGAGATCAGCTTTTAGATAGTAAATCCAAATGTATAAAACAATTAACGTCTTGAATTTTGCATCGTGTATATTATATAATGTGAACATCAAGTGAAGTTCCATGCTTTTATTTTCCTTTTATGCATTCTGGCAAGCAGAACTTTTTTTTATAACAAAAATAAAAAAATCAAACTTTTTTTTAACAAAAATAAACAAACTAAACTTATTTTTTTAACTTAAATAAACGAACCGAACTTTTTTAACAAAAAAATACAACCCAAAATATTTTATAACAAAAATAAACGAATCAAACTACCATTTAACAAAAATAAACGAACAGACTAATTTTTTACCAAAAATAAACGAACCGAACTATATTTTTAACAAAAATAAACAAATCAAACTACTTTTTTACTAAACTAAGTGAACGTAACTACTTATAAAACAAGTAATAGAATCGAACTCCATCTTAGCCAACAAACCAAACTACTTTTTACAAAACCAAGCGAACTCCTCCTTACCATAACAACTTTTAAAATAAACAAACCAAACTACTTTTTTTACTAAAGTAAGCAAACGTAACTACTTCTAAAATAAGTAATAAAATCGAACTACTTTTTTACTAAAAAGTAGTTTGATTCGTTTATTTTGTTAAAAGATAAGTTTGGTTTGTTTATTCTTGTTAAAAAGTAAGTTATGTTCGTTTATTTTTGTTAGAAAGGTAGTTTGATTCGTTTATTTTTGGTAAAAAAATAAGTTTGGTTCGTTTATTTTTGTTAAAGAAGTAGTCGATTCGTTTGTTTTTCTTAAACGAAATGTAGTACTTGTTAAAAAAGTTTTTCGGGTCATTTAGTTTGATAAGAAAAATTAGTTTGGTCCGTTTTTTTTGTAACAAAGTAGTTCGGATATCCAAATTTGTACACCCATAATATATATATATATATATATATATATTATATATATTATATATATATGGTAAGGATCCTAAGAGAATCATTAGAAAATTGAGAACTTTGAAAACTATTTTGGACCACTAAAAAAAACTCTCTAAAAAAATATTAAAAAAATTATAAAACAAAAAAAACCGAAAATTTTAAAAAATTAAAAAAACCAAAATTCTTATATGTCATTCCGGTTTCATTAAAAAAAACAAAACAATTTTTTTTTCTTTTTAATTCGTATTATACCTATACACATATGTATACTTTCATTTAATCTCTAGTTACGTATTGTACACATATGTACATTATCATTTACCTTAAATTGTACATATGTGTATAGGAAAAAACATGTGTCTACATATTATACATATATGTATAATAAAAAAAACCGAATTTTTTTTCTTTTTAATTCGTATTATACCTATACACATATGTATACTTTCATTTAATCTCTAGTTATGTAATGTACACATATGTACATTATCATTTACCTTAAATTATACATATGTGTATAGGAAAAAAACATGTGTGTACATATATATACATATATGTATATGTATAATTTAGCTAAACCGAGAATTTTATTTAAGTTTTTTTTTATTAAGAAATCAGGATGATAAATAAGAACTTTGGTTTTTTTACTTTTTTTATTTTTGTGTTTTTTTTGTTTTATGATTTTTTTATATTTGGGTTTTTTTGTGGTACAAAATGGTTCTCATAATTCTCAATTCCCAAAAAGTTCTCACATAATCCTAATCATATATATATATATATTAGAAAAAGAATATATATTTTTATTAGAGTATTATATTCTCCGTATATTATAATGATTTACTTTCCATACTTGATAGGAATAGATTTTTATGTATACTCTATAAATTTCAAATGGTTGACATGTAATATTCATTCACAATAAGATCATCAGTGACTTTCTTGGTATCTGAACCACAAGTCCGTAAACCCTAATTTTTGTTCCTACTGCCGTCACCATTAGAGTATTTTATTCTAATAATTTCTTCCTTCGTATCATGTATGCTGAATGTGAATTGTAATTATTTTTCCTTTTCCCCGCGAACAAACCTTCCAACCGCAGGTACTAGAGCTGTACTAAGGTACGTGCATACCATAGTAAGGTAAGCTCTAATTATGGGGATACCTATATCATCGTGACCTCTAATCAAAGAGATCCCTTGGTAAACACAAATCACTAGAAAATGCCTATCAATTGATGCGCGAACCCGTAAGAAGGATGCAAACACCGCTGCCGGTGGGCGGCGACGTTGTTTGAGGGACTTCAATTATGCAATCAGCCACATTTGTATTTACAATATGAAAAGAGTATGGGGGAATATGTATGATATATATGAATCCCGCATATTATAAGAACGGTCTAAATGTGTACTTAACTGGAAGAGATCAGCTTTTAGAAAGTAAATCCAAATGTAGAAAACAATTAACGTTTTGAATTTTGCATCGTGTATATTATAGAAAGTGAACGTCAAGTGAAGTTCCATGCTTTTATTTACCATTTATGCATTTCGGAAAACAGAACTTTTTTTATAACAAAAGTAAAAAATCAAACTTTTTTTAACAAAAAATAAATGAATTGAACTATCATTTAACAAATATAAACGAACAGACTACTTTTTTTTCCAAAAATAAATGAACCGAACTATGTTTTTAACAAAAATAAACAAACCAAACTACTTTTTTACTAAACTAAGCGAACGTAACTACTTCTAAAACAAGTAATAGAATCGAACTCCACCTTAGTGCAACAAACCAAACTACATTTTACAAAATAAGCGAACTCCACCATAGCATAACAACTTCTAAAATAAACAAATCAAACTACTTTTTTACTAAACTAAGCTAACGTAACTACTTCTAAAATAAGTAATAGAATCGAACTACTTTTTTACTAAAAAGTAGTTTGATTCGTTTATTTTTGTTAAAAGATAAGTTTGTTTATTTAGTTTTGTTAAAAAGTAAGTTCGGTTAGTTTATTTTTGTTAGAAAGGTAGTTTGATTCGTTTATTTAGTTAAAATAATAAGTTCGGTTCATTTATTTTGGTTAAAAAAGTAGTTTGATTCGTTTATTTTTCTTAAACGAAATGTACTACTTGTTAAAAAAAGGGATTCGGTTCGTTTAGTTTGATAAAAAAAATTAGTTTGATCCATTTTTTTTTTGTTACAAAGTAGTTCGGATAATCCGAATTTTAACACCCATAATATATATATATATATATATAAAAGAAAAAAAGAACATATTTTTATTAGAGTATTATATTCTCCATATATTATAATGATTTACTTTCCATACTTGATAGGAATAGATTGTTATGTATACTCTATATATTTCAAATGATTGACATTTAATATTCATTCACAATAAGATCGTCAATGACTTTCATGGTATCTGGTAACTGAGCCACAAGTCCGTAAACCCTAATTTTTTCATACCAAAAATAAACGAATCGAACAACCATTTAACAAAAATAAACGAACAGAAAACTTTTTTATACCAAAAATAAACGAACCGAACTACGTTTTTAACAAAAATAAACAAACCAAACTACTTTTCTACTAAACTAAGCGAACGTAACTACTTCTAAAACAAGTAATAGAATCGAACTCCACCTTAGCGCAACAAACCAAACTACTTTTTACAAAATAAGCGAACTCCACCTTAGCATAACAACTTCTAAAATAAACAATTCAAACTACTTTTACTAAACTAAGCGAACATAACTATCTAAAATAAGTAATAGAATCGAACTACTTTTTTACTAAAAAGTAGTTTGATTCGTTTATTTTTGATAAAAGATAAGTTTGGTTTTTTATTCTTCTTAAAAAGTAAGTTCGGTTCGTTTATTTTTGTTAGAAAGGTAGTTTGATTCGTTTATTTTTGTTAAAAAAAAATAAATTCGGTTCGTTTATTTTTGTTAAAAAAGTAGTTTGATTCATTTGTTTTTGTTAAACGAAATGTTCTACTTGTAAAAAAAATTGATTCGATTCGTTTAGTTTGATAAAAAAAATTAGTTTGATCCGTTTTTTATTGTTACAAAGTAGTTCGGATATCCGAATTTGAACACGCATATTAAATATATATATATATATAAGAAAAAGTATATATATTTTTATTAGAGTATTATATTCTCCGTATATTATAATGATTTACTTTCCATACTTGATAGTAATAGATTTTTATGTATACTCTATAAATTTCAAATGATTGACATGTAATATTCATTCACAATAAGATCATCAGTGACTTTCTTGGTATCTGAACCACAAGTCCGTAAACCCTAATTTTTGTTCCTACTGCCGTCTCCATTAGAGTATTTTATTCTAATAATTTCTTCCTTCGTATCATGTATGCTGAATGTGAATTGTAATTATTTTTCCTTTTCCCCGCAAACAAACCTTCCAACCGCAGGTACTAGAGCTGTACTAAGGTACGTGCATACCATAGTAAGGTAAGCTCTAATTATGGGGATACCTATATCATCGTGACCTCTAATCAAAGAGATCCCTTGGTAAACACAAATCACTAGAAAATGCCTATCAATTGATGCGCGAACCCGTAAGAAGGATGCAAACACCGCTGCCGGTGGTGACGGTGGCGGCGACGTTGTTTGAGGGACTTCAATTATGCAATCAGCCATATTTGTATTTACAATATGAAAAGAGTATGGGGGAATATGTATGATATATATGAATCCCGCATATTATAAGAACGGTCTAAATGTGTACTTAACTGGAAGAGATCAGCTTTTAGAAAGTAAATCCAAATGTAGAAAACAATTAACGTCTTGAATTTTCCATCGTGTATATTATAGAAAGTGAACGTCAAGTGAAGTTCCATGCTTTTATTTACCATTTATGCATTTCGGAAAACAGAACTTTTTTTATAACAAAAGTAAAAAAAATCAAACTTTTTTTAACAAAAAATAAATGAATTGAACTATCATTTAACAAATATAAACGAACAGCCTACTTTTTTTTCCAAAAATAAATGAACCGAACTATGTTTTTAACAAAACTAAACAAACCAAACTACTTTTTTACTAAACTAAGCGAACGTAACTACTTCTAAAACAAGTAATAGAATCGAACTCCACCTTAGTGCAACAAACCAAACTACATTTTACAAAATAAGCGAACTCCACCATAGCATAACAACTTCTAAAATAAACAAATCAAACTACTTTTTTACTAAACTAAGCTAACGTAACTACTTCTAAAATAAGTAATAGAATCGAACTACTTTTTTACTAAAAAGTAGTTTGATTCGTTTATTTTTGTTAAAAGATAAGTTTGTTTATTTAGTTTTGTTAAAAAGTAAGTTCGGTTAGTTTATTTTTGTTAGAAAGGTAGTTTGATTCGTTTATTTTAGTTAAAATAATAAGTTCGGTTCATTTATTTTGGTTAAAAAAAGTAGTTTGATTCGTTTATTTTTCTTAAACGAAATGTACTACTTGTTTAAAAAAGGGATTCGGTTCGTTTAGTTTGATAAAAAAAAATTAGTTTGATCCATTTTTTTTTGTTACAAAGTAGTTCGGATATCCGAATTTTAACACCCATAATATATATATATATATATATAAAAGAAAAAAAGAACATATTTTTATTAGAGTATTATATTCTCCATATATTATAATGATTTACTTTCCATACTTGATAGGAATAGATTGTTATGTATACTCTATATATTTCAAATGATTGACATTTAATATTCATTCACAATAAGATCGTCAATGACTTTCATGGTATCTGGTAACTGAGCCACAAGTCCGTAAACCCTAATTTTTTCATACCAAAAATAAACGAATCGAACAACCATTTAACAAAAATAAACGAACAGAAAACTTTTTTATACCAAAAATAAACGAACCGAACTACGTTTTTAACAAAAATAAACAAACCAAACTACTTTTCTACTAAACTAAGCGAACGTAACTACTTCTAAAACAAGTAATAGAATCGAACTCCACCTTAGCGCAACAAACCAAACTACTTTTTACAAAATAAGCGAACTCCACCTTAGCATAACAACTTCTAAAATAAACAATTCAAACTACTTTTACTAAACTAAGCGAACATAACTATCTAAAATAAGTAATAGAATCGAACTACTTTTTTACTAAAAAGTAGTTTGATTCGTTTATTTTTGATAAAAGATAAGTTTGGTTTTTTATTCTTCTTAAAAAGTAAGTTCGGTTTCGTTATTTTTGTTAGAAAGGTAGTTTGATTCGTTTATTTTTGTTAAAAAAAAATAAATTCGGTTCGTTTATTTTTGTTAAAAAAGTAGTTTGATTCATTTGTTTTTGTTAAACGAAATGTTCTACTTGTAAAAAAAATTGATTCGATTCGTTTAGTTTGATAAAAAAAATTAGTTTGATCCGTTTTTTATTGTTACAAAGTAGTTCGGATATCCGAATTTGAACACGCATATTAAATATATATATATATATATAAGAAAAAGTATATATATTTTTATTAGAGTATT
>NW_027497716.1:0-36859 GCF_021521415.1 Bidens hawaiensis | reverse complement strand
CTTAGGCGAACTTAGCTTTAGGCGAAGTTAAACCTCAGGCGAACTTGGCTTTAGGCGAAGTTAAACCTCAGGCGAACTTAGCTTCAGGCGAAGTTAAACCTTAGGCGAACTTGGCTTCAGGCGAAGTTATCATCAGGCGAACTTAACTTTACAGCGAAGTTGCCATCAGGCGAACTTAGCTTGCAGGCGAAGTTCATCAGGCGAACTTAGCTTGCAGGCGAAGTTCGTCGCGTTGAAGGCGAAGTTACGCTTGAAGGCGAAGTTCATCAGGCGAACTTAATCTTGCAGGCGAAGTTATCGCGCTGCAGATCTTGTTTGCCCATAAATCCTTCGTTTCTTAGCCAAATAACTCGATTTTGGTACCCACGGAATCGTATGATCGGCGCCTACAAATCCCAACCATCAAATCGGCCTAAAATCGACGTTTTAGGGGTCCGATTTGGGCAGTTTGGGTTTCGGGTCCGGTTAACCCATCCAATCCTAACCATTTTCAGTAATATTAACTTTGTTGGATTTGTTCTTACCTTACCAACTCAGATCTATCAACAAAATCTCGGGTCTCGGTCTTCGAATCTTGATCGGTTAGAATGTGTGTGTTTTGAGTGTGTGAAGAAATAGATGTAAATGAAGATATTTTTGGGATTTTGGGGGTATTTATATCCCTGAAATCCCATTCTTATTTAACCCATCTCAATTAATCCACGTCCAAGACCCGCTCCCTACCCGATACTAATTAATTACGCGAAATCACTAAACATAACTTCCTTTATTCATCATTAAAATTTTTAGGATGTTACAGAGGGGGGGGGGGGGGAGAGGTAGGCATTAGTAGTGGTGGGTTCCGGTTGTAGTGTTGGTGGCTCGCCAGAGAAGACGGTTGAGGTGGCTCGCCGGAGAAAACGGTAGTGGTGGGTCGCGCGGAGATGAGCTACGGTGGTGGGAGATGTGAGTTGGGGTTAAGTTAAATAATATTTAAATAACTATTATAATTATATCGTTTATGTTATAAAATGTTTTTTTAAATAAACAGGTAAAATAACCAACTTGCCCTCATATGCAATACACATGACGGGACTTAACAAGAAAATCTAACCGGGTTAGGCGAAAAGGACAAACGTTGTTGGATTTGAAACGTAAAAGACAAAAAAGATCAATTTTGAATATCAGGGACAACGAGTGAAATTTGGGTGAAAGATAAAGGACAGTTTCTGTAATTCTGTCTAAAAAGTATTATTTATGTTTTATATGTTATCAAGTTTATACATAAAGTTATACAAGATTTATAATACTATTATTTATTTATAATAACGTTTATATACATGTAATGTGTCATATTTTAGTTTGTAATAGTTTATATATAAATAAAAATATATACGATAACTATAATGGTAAAAAATATACTTAATAGTTCTAACGAATTTTTTTTAACAATCTAATAGGTATACCCGATACCCGAAACATACCTGACGGGGAATGGGCCGGGTATGGGATGAATTTTATAACTGGGCACATGTATGGGATTAGCAATACCCGACCCGAACCCACCCGTTGCCATCCCCAATTCCATTCCTCCTAACAACAACAACCACTGCCACTACCATCGCCACCACTTAACAACACCTAACAACACCACCACCTAACAACAACAACCACCACTACCATCGCCACCACCTAACAACAACCACCACCACTACCATCGCCACCACCAACACCTGACCGCCACCAGCGCAACCACCGTTACCGTCGCCACCACCATTGTCACCGTAACCACCGTAAACATTGTCACCGTCGCCGCCTGACCATCACTGGCACCACCACACCGTTGTAAGGCCCCCGACCCGGGTGCCCTACTTTCTCGCTGGTTGGATTTACTCATTCACATGATTCGGAAAATCAGAGTTAATTAAAACATTTCGCGGAATATAAAGTCAATCATTCTTACATAACATAAATACTTTGTCTTTAAACTGAAATAGCATAAGTTTTAACATAAATATAAATAACGCATGATTCTTCTTTTCTTCGATTCCAGTCTTCTTTTATTTTCCACGTGTCACACTCTAAGCAATCTGCTTCCTTCTACTCACCTGCGTGCATACTAAAAGTCAGCTACGCTGAGTGAGTTTTAGTTAATTAACATACATTGCATCCACTTACTTATTGATACGCGTCCAAAGATACATATTAATTAGTTACTTGTTCTTCTACATTCATACATACATACATACATACGTACATACAATCTTCCATACTTTATCTGACTTTCTTTAGTTAATACCTACGCGTCCCTTCTATATTTTAACGAGCCTTTCATCCTATAAACTTCGCAGATATTATTAGGGTCCGCCATCCTTTATTCTTCGCAGATATTAGTAGGGTCCGCAACCCTATATTCTTCGCAGATATTAGTAGGGTCCGCAACCCTATATTCTTCGCAGATATTAGTAGGGTCCGCACCCTATATTCTTCGCAGATATTAGTAGGGTCCGCAACCCTATATTAACCGTTCAACCATAAAATCATACATTCGTTCGTTTTATACCTTTATCCTTCAATTATAATATACTTAATTACAACTACGGGCATACTAAATTAATCATTCAATAATGTTTACATACATACACAATTATATCTACTATACGCTTACCATTTAAGGTAAGGGTATTAATCTAACACGTCGTAGTATGCACACAGCCCCGGAAAAACGTAACACAGAACTCACCTGTAGTCGATTCCTTTCCGAATTAATAGTGATTCCTTTCTTCAACTAAGCTCTACTAACTGTTAATAATGTACACGTATTAATCCTCTATAATTCCTTATTATTCATTTCTATGTTAACGGGGTTAACTTTCAAGTTAATCGAACATACACATAACCTTCTTAAACCGTTCATATTAATTTAATAAACTTGGCATAATCTTATTAATGAACCGTCTTTATTAGTTTACGTCTTAACGGCATTTATCATTATCATATTTATAATTATTATTATATTAGTTCATTACTATTCGTTATTATTATTATATAATTGTTTATTTTCGTAAGTTATCCTTCGCTCGTACGTTCCCTTTCAATTTCTCCATTTACAACGGGCTCTTACATTTAAGTGGTTCTGAACGGGTCCCATAAACCATTGGTTTGGCATAAGGCAAGTTACGGTTTCTAGACGAGTCGGGTATTGAGTTCGGGTCCCATTTAGTTCCTTGTCCCTTCCTTTATCACAAGATTATTATTTACTTATTACATTTACTTTCATTATTATCATTATTATTATTATTATTATTATTATTATATATATATATATAACCACTCACCACACCCTTTCCTCTTCATCATTCCCAACCCTAGCCGCCCCCTTCCCCCCTGCTTCCTTCTTTCTCCGGCGACCCACAGCGCCGCCGCCACCCCCTTACCCCACCATCTCCGGCCACACCACTACATCACTCTTCCATTTCCAATCACCTTGACAACCCCAACGAAAGCTATCGGAAGGTCGGTATACCTCTACTTGCTTCGCCTCACAACAGTTAGTACGGGAGTCTTCGAATTCGAGTTCGTACGGGGTCGCTTCATGTCGCATGGTATTTCGGGTCGCACACTATTTTCGCGTCGCACGGTACTTTCGCATAAAGATTTCCGCATGTCGCTTGGCACGGGGTTTCGCTTGGGATGCGAATCCACAGGATTTGGGTCTGTCTGGGTTCAGATCTATCCGGCTGTCATTTGTGTTCAGGTTTGGTGGGTTCGTTTGCACTTTCGGCTTACCGGAGCCATGCCTTACCTCGTCGGTTCAGATCTAGGTCATTACATTCCCATAGGTTAACCAAACAAGACAAATGAATGATAATGATCCATTTCATTCCCTTGTTCATCCATTCCCCATTCATTCCATTACCTCCAACCAAACATACCCTTAGGGTTTGTTTGGGATTGCTTATTTAAGTGAAAAATGACTTTTTGTTTGGGATTGCTTATTTCCTTTTGTTCAATGGTAGGAACGATAATAATAATAATAATAATAATAATAATAATAATAATAATAATAATAATAATAATAATAATTGAATTTAAGTGAAAAGGGACTTTTTGTTAAAAGAACTTATTAACTTATGAATTTTTGTAAAGAAGTTTTTAAACAAATGTCTGGATTAGCTTATGTGTTGGGGAAAACCAAAATAACAAAAAAAAACATTTTTTTTTAAAAGGAGTGTAATGGGTTTTGAGGGTTATAGGGATGTAATAGGTAAATCAAACCATTATGTTAATAAGTTGCATATTCCTAACTTTTCGAAACCCCTTTATTTTGTCTCCTCCATAAGTTAAAATCCATAAGGCCTTATGGTTTGCCAAACACCTTATACACCTTATTAACTTTTCAAAAAGTTTATAAGTTATAAGTTAATGAAAATAAGGAATCTTAAACACCCCCTTAATTATTAAAAAACAAACTAGAATCAATTTTTGGACCTCGTTTAAAATTATCGAGCCTAAGCTTGAACATTATAAAGGAAGCTCATTTAGGCTTGTCGAGCATTAAAATGAGTTGTGCACTTTTAAGTTTTTACCTCTTTAGAACTTCTATGTATTGATTTTACATTGCATAGTCGAGCTTAGGCTCATTTAAGGTTTTTCTTAAAATATGAAAAATAAAAATGTATATAAATCAATTAACAAATAATAAATGAGCTACCCGTCACATATATATATGGTAATGATAAAATAAAAACCCACTTGAGTTGTAAAAACTCTAGAAACCCATTATCAACCACATGTTTTTAATTAAAGTTTGAATTTTGTGGTCCACAATTAAAGTTAATAAAAAATGTAAACATAAATATAACTTTTTCTCTCTCTTAAAAACATATATAAAAATTAGTAAAAAAATGTTAAAAAAATAGCAAAACAATTTTTTTTAGTTTTCAATGTTTTGTATTAAATGTTACAACATATATTACGTGTGTAACAAAAAAAACAAAAACAAAAACGATGTTACATAGGGTTTTCACAACTCAAGTGGGTTTTCATTTTATATTTCCCCTATATATATATGTATGGTCATCATTATCCATTTATATAATAATAGATCAAAATAATTAAATTATACCTTATTATTATATTAGCTAGGTAATTGTTAATAGACCGTATACCCTTTCTTGCTAATCAAGGGTTTCCCCTTGAATAAACACACACATAAGAAAAATTGTGTTCTCTCTCTCTCCATATATTCGGTTTTCTTAAGAACCTTAATCCCCATCATTAACATGCATCCTAAAGGGGAACTCGACTAAGCTGACAATCATGTCATCTATATCATTCTCATTAGCCGTTGCTAGGGGTGTTCAAAGTCGGATATCAGGAGTTTTAGATATCCAAACATTCGGATAGTGGATTTCACTATCTGAAACCGTAGGATATCGAAGTTCGGATAGTGAAACGGATATCCGAAATAAACAAAAACAAAATAAAAAATTCTTGTTCTTTGAAAATTGTTTCCAACAAAAAATATTTATTGCATCACTGACCTCAACTTTTGGCTTTGAGTAGTCAAATTAGATCTACCTCATGGCCATTCGGAGTTTCTTAAACAGAGAGGAGTTTCTTAAAGAGAGTTTTGTGGCTTGCGGCGGCTACCGACATTGATTGTGAGAAGAGTGATGAAGATAGAGAGTTGGAATCGTAAATTAAGAGCAACGACGTGGATAAACGGTGAAATAGCAATCGTGAACTAGTCAGAGATAAGAGCAGTAGGGAAGATAATCGGCAAATGAAACGAGAGACTAGTTGGAGATTGAGAGATGGCCGGTGAAGAAACATCGTGATATAAGATCTGAAAATGAAAAGAATTGGGGGTTTTCAATGTATATATCTAAATATAATAAAACAAAAAAAATTAATTTTAAAATTTCGGACATCAAATATCTGAACTATCCGAAACTTTTCAAATTTACTATCCGAATCCGAATCCAAAAATTCAGATATCGGGATTCAGATAATTCAGATTCGAATTTTTGGATAATTTGGATTCGGATTTTTTTAGCACCCTTAGCCATGGCTACTCTCTTTGCTGTGATAGGTATGTTTTAGCTATAGGTTTATCATATTACTTATGTTTTCCATTACCAACGTAAATAACTTATCAACATGTGGTATAAGATCGATGTTGATTAATCAGTTCTTCATGTTTTTCATAAACTCAAGATCTAAACCGAAAGACATGGACTAAAACCTGAAAAACCCTAAGATAATTTTTTTTCAATTTTATTAATTTGTATTTGATATAACCCTAGAAATTTTAAAAAATCTGATAAATTCAATGATGTTCTTCATGTTCATCATAGTTTTCAAAAAATCACATATAATCTGATTCAAGATCTAGATTGTTATAATGTTTTTCCTATTATTTTGGTTAAACTTTATCCTAAGATATTACAAATTCTGGAAAATTAATAAAAGATTTTTTTTCAAAAATAAACAAATCTTGGCTAAACCAAACAATCCCTAAGAATTTGGATATAACCTTATCATGTAACTGTTCATGGAATAATGGGTGTATGTGTTTACAGTTAAAATAGTTTCTAGAAACAATAAGTTCCCGAAAACACCTAGTTTCTGGAAAACATCAAATTACCGAAAACACATAAAAGCCGAAAACCTTATTCTCGAAAAAAATCATGAACAATAAATTAAAAATTTTAAGGGGCTCCGTCCCGAACCCCGGTTGGTTTGCTATTAACTAATTAATGTTTTGTAAACACTTTATATATATATATATATATATATATATATATATATATATATATATAGGATTAAGTCCATTTCAGAAGTCTTTCTTGGTGCGAAAAGTGCGAGAAATAATTCCAACCAATCACAATTTATCTTTAGTTTATTGATTTATTTAATGAAAAGGGTATGATAGTAAAATGATTTTTTCATATATATGACAAGTAATACCCTTCGGAGAAGTTACAAATGTTTTTAACACACACACACATATATATATATATTAAACAAGGAAAAAATTAGTAAAATTTCTTCTAACCCAATATATATAGCACATATCATCCTAAAAAGGAAGAAAAAGCTACCTTAAAACGATAGAAAAAAAAGTAGTGTTTATATCTTTTTTATGACTAAAATATTAGATTTACTTATTTAAATTATATTCATTAAAACAATTCACAATATTATTTTAATTTCGCTCATAAATATAATTCAACTTTTAAAAAATAATTCATAATATTATTCTAATTTTATAAAAATATATATACGGATCATTGTATTAACCAGTCAAACTAACTCATGCTATTACCTACACAGATCATATTGTTAACCTACACATCCTTTACATATATAAAAAAAAACTACACACAAACGAACCTACAATATGTGTATGTAAATATGAGTTACTTGCAGGTGAAAATAAATTGAACTATCAACCTTTACCTACACAGTCATTTACCATCATACACTAAATATTATTCATTCGCATCTATTTTATAATAATGGAATAATGTAAAAGCCTATATCATATTTACCTACACATGTTACATACTATATTGCATGTAGTTCTTCTCAGTGTAGGAAACTTTCTTGGAAAATTAATATCGTTGTGTTGGTAACTGCACTTTCACAAAACCAGCTACACAAATAACAATTTTTACCTACACAATCATTAGCCACCATACACTGAATATTATATCATCCACATCTATTTTACAATAATGAAATAATACAACAGCCTATACGTACACAACACTATATATTTACCTACACAAGTTACATACTACAATGTATGACGTTCTTTTCAGTGTAATAAACTTTCATAGGAAACTAATATCATTGTGTATGTTACTACACTTTCACAAAACCCTCTACACAGATTTGTATGTTTCTAATTTCGCCATGTAGGTAGTAGAGAACATAATGTTGCAAATACTATATACTTTTTAAATAAATACTAATAAGAAATGAACACCTTACACAACCATAAATTCCAAAAAATATCATAATTTTTATTTACATAATTTTAATTAAAAGTAAAGAAAATAGTACTAATCATCTAATAAGCACTGATTAGGCATAAAAAACGAAAGTGATGAATACATTAATACCTAGTTTAATTAAGCCTACACCCCAAAAGATATGTACACCCTTTTTAATTAAAAACATGTCATAAATATGTGTTTTTTATTACGAATTTGCCATCTCTATTGTAAACCATTGATTAGCTCAATCAATGGTTCGGATTCACTTCTCGCACTTCGCATGAGCCGTCCCCTATATATATATATATATATATATATACTTCTCGCACTTCGCATGAGCCGTCCCCTATATATATATATATATATAGGGTTAGGTTAGAATAAAAATCCACTTGAGTTGTGAAAACTCTAGAAACCCATTCTTAACCACATATTTTTTATTAAAGATGAAATCTTGTGGTTCACAATTAAAGTTAATAAAAAATGTAAAAGTTAATTTACATTTTCTCTCTTTTGAAAACATATATAAAAATTAGTAAAAAAATAGCCAAACATTTTTTTTATGTTTTCGATGTTTTGTATTAAATGTAACAACATATATTACATGTAACAAAAAAAACGATATTACATAGGGTTTTCACGGGTTTTCACAACTCAATTGAGTTTTCATTCTACACTTTGCCTATTGGGTTTTCATTCTATACTTTGCTAGGACTGAAACAATCGTCCGGTCGCCTATGGGGGATACTGCCTCCTTCCTGGTGGAGATAGGCCTTCATCAAGGTTCAGCGTTGAGCCCCTTTCTTTTTACAGTAGTCCTAGACGAGCTGTCAAAGTCGATCCAAGAGATAATCCCGTGGTGCATGATCTTCGCAGATGATATTGTGCTAGTTGCTGAGAGTAAACAAGATCTAAACAGGAGGCTAGAAGAATGGCGAGTGGCTTTAGAGAGGAAAGGCCTAAGAATTAGTCGTTCCAAGACCGAGTATCTCCACTGCAACTTTAGTGAGGTAAATGGTAATGAAGAAATCCAAATCGCCATCGAAGGCCATGTGGTTCCGCAGACAACAAAGTTCAAGTATTTAGGGTCGTTTGTACAGAGTGACGGGGACATAGATAGTGACGTGACCCATCGCGTCCAGGTAGGGTGGTGTAGATGGAGAGCAGCTACAGGAGTTTTTTGCGACAGGAGGTTCCCAACTAAACTAAAGGGGAAATTTTATAGGGTTGCCATTCGACCGGCGATGTTGTATGGAACAGATTGTTGGGCCATTAAGAAGGGACATGCACATAAGCTAGAGGTAACAGAGATGAGAATGTTGAGGTGGATGTGTGGGAATACAATATCTGACCAAATAAGAAATGACGTCTTTCGGGAAAGATTAGGGGTAGCCAATATATCAGATAAGATAAGGGAAGGGAGATTGAGGTGGTTTGGACACGTTATGAGAAGACAATCGACGGATCCTGTTAAATCAGTAGAAAACATTACTATAGAGGGTAGGAGGGGTAGAGGTAGACCCAAATTGACTTGGGATGAGACGATTAGGCATGATTTGATAAACCTGCATCTCTCCGAGGATATGGTCAATGATAGACTTCTTGGAGACGTAGGATTAAGGATAAGGACTTCTAGGGAGATGATATAGTTTGTTTTTGGAAATATGTCTTAGAGTCATAACCTTACCTCCTTAGTATAATTTGTTTTTGTTACTATTATTGTTTATCATAATACTAATACTGCTATTTATTATAATTATTCTATCTACTTATTTTTCTCGTTAGTACTAAATATTACACTTTTCCAATAGTCTATTTTATACGTTATTTACTATTCTACTATTATGTTGTTTGTTTTTGGAGCCGGGGGTCCCTTGGAAGCAGCCTCTTTATTCCCCAGGGATAGAGATAAGGTTTGCCTACATTCCACCCTCCCCAGACCCTACTAATAATTTTGCTATGTGTGGGATTTACTGGGTATGATTGTTGTTGTTGTTGTACTTTGCCTATATATATATAGAGGATGAGTCATGCGAGAAGTGATATTAGAGAGAGAAGTGCGATAAGTGAATCTGAGCCATTGATTACACAAATCAAGGGTTTAAAATACAAGATGGCATTTTTGTAATTATAATGAATATTTGATCAGTTGTTTTATGCTGAAAATGGCAAAATTGTTAAAATGGTGTAGGTTTACAATAAGTAACGTCCAAATCCCTAGTTTCACTCTCCAACTGCTCGTCGCTACTCCTAGCATGAAATCTGTATCAACATACAAAATTGATACACAAAATCGATCACTTTAACCAGAGTGATTCTTTTTGGTTGTATATAAGAAGCAATCGTCCGTTGGTGCTAGTGATCGGGATGTTTGAAGCATAATAGGGGTTTTCTATTTACTAAGGTGATCGAACCCTACACAAGTAAGTTAAATAATTTATGGTGCTTGTTTGAATCAAAGTAGCATATATACTAAATGATTTATACATTCCGAATTTTTTGTTGTAGTTCATCAGAATATCCTACATCTAATTATTGGTTTTTTGTTTAATCCAAAGTTAATTTTGTAATGAATCCCAACATTAGGCTGGTATATTTAAATGTGGGGTGAAAAATTGCATAATTGATTTAATACCTCTATTATTTAGGTATAAATTAGGGGTTTTTTTTTGTGTATAAGTAAGGTTACTGTGATTTTTCGTTAAGTTTAGTGTTTGTAATACGATGATTAGGAATGGAGGATGTAGCCTTTTATTTTTTATGGTCTATAATAGGTTTGTGTGTATGTTTGTGGATACATTACAAATTATGTGGATTGTGTAGGTATTAAACTATGGTGGAGTGATTTACTTTGATGTGTGTGTATGTACCATGAAGTAATTGTATATGTATATGTTATTTTGTGTATGGTGCTTATTAATTGTGTTTGGTAAAATTATAATATGTGTATGTGATGCTTTCGAGTATGCTTCACACAAGGTTTTGAGTAGTAATTAACAATGTGTATGTAACTAAGGTGTTTATGCGGGATGTTATGTATTTTAGTATGATTCACAGAGTGTAACTGTGTAGAAGCTTATCTGTTCATTTATATAGCTATGTTTACTTATGTATGGAATAAATTAGGTGTACGTGTAGATTATATTTTTAAAATATGTAGGGATTATGTAGAGTGTGTAGGAAATAATTATATCGTGTTGACTGGGCACTGTGTATGTTGAAGCAGCTAATATGTTTCTTATTTTTTGTGTAGGGTTAATGGGTCTGTTGTCTAAGTAATATATTTATTGTGTAGGGATGACTGTGGTTGTTGTGTATGCAGGTTATTTACTGTGTAGGTTTACTGAGTATGTGGTTTGTTTATTGTGTATGCTTATTTTGGTAAAGTGTAGATTGCATTATGTGCAGGGGTGACTGTGGTTGTTGTGTATGAAGGTTGTTTAATATGTAGGTTTATTGAACTTCTTGTGTATGTGGTTTATTTGTTGTGGTTTCTTAGGTTGTTGTGTGATGTTAGGTTGTAGATATTTTTAGTATGGTTTGTGTAGACTTATTTGAAGGTTTTTGTTGGTTTTGGTGTATGATGTTTAAGGGTGCAAACGAGCCGATCTACTCGTAAGCTACTAGATATCAGCTCATGAAAAAGCTCGTTCGATCCTAACTTAAATAAGCCCGAGCCTAAGCTCAAGCCTAAAAGTAAGCTCGTTTAGTAAACGAGCCTGAGCACGAGCTTGATTTATCGAGATCGAGCCGACTTGCGAGGTTAAACGAGCATGTCATTTGTATAACTAAATAATATAATATGTTATACATAAAACTATAATTAAAAACATATATCTAAAAATAATTACTAATATATAAAAATTAATTAATAAATAGCAAACGAGCTGAGCCAGAGCCCGCGCCGAGCTTGAGCTTGAAAAACTACTCACTAGTGAGCTGGAGCTTTAGAAATAAATATCGAAAAGAGCCAAGCTCGAGTTCGTGCTCTGTGTAAATTAAACGAGCCGAGCTCGAGCCTAGTCGAGCTCGGTCTTGGCTTGGCTTGTTTGCACAATGTTAGGTTGCTATATAGTTATGAAAAGGTGAATTGTTGTGTACGCGTTTTTTTCGGTGTGGAGGATTTTACTTATATACAGGCGATAATGTAAGTTGTTACTTGCGCTCCATCAGTTTATAAATCCGCAATATCCCTAAATTTACCTATGTGCAAACAATTTATTTCATTTGCCATGCAACTGATCTGAAACTAAATTTTGTATTTTCTGCAGAGGGACTATTTTATAAGTTACTAAAGACTGTGGGTCATCTGAAAGGTTGATGCATTGGATTTGTTTAAACCAAAATGGTTATAATTAAATTGTGGAACAGAAGGAAAGATAAATTGAGATTGTGGTCTAGGAGTCCTTTATAGGGAAGATAGATTCTAATTGTGGTCGATGAGAGGAGTCATGAAAACAAGAAACAATACATACCAGTTTAACGACTAATTCAAAACCAAGAGTTTTCTATCCGAAATAAACATCAAAAGATCATACACCATGGATGTTCTAAGTTTAGAATGACAACTTGGTTTCTGTAGGCTAAAAATCAGCTTCAATGACATTATGTTTTGGTGTTTTTAAATGTTATTCTATTGGGTTCATTGTGTTCTGTGCATACCAACATGGATCCAGGTTAAGTGTTTAGGACTCTTTTATCTATTTGATATTACTTTTGTGAATACTTAAATGGATACAACTGCTTGTGAGTAGGTATTGTGGTATAATTAATCTTTAGAGGATTGGTTTCTTGTGGGTAAGAAGAAATGTATATTGTTAACTCATGTAAGACATAATTCGTATGTATTTTTTTGTTTTGAATAACATGTGTAGGTTAGCACAAAATATTGACTTATATGATATATAATAATGATTTACCAAATCAAAAAAGGGTGCTATGAATACCCAGTAAAGTAATTTTCTTAAGTTAATAATATTAATTTTCTATGATTTGACTTGGTGTAAAAAAAAAAAAATAGAAGACAATATGTTAAAAAAACATTAATACATACCTACATATATGTATACATAGCTACATACATACGAACATTCGTACCTATATTCCGACATACAAACATACATATATAATAACGATGGTGGTGCTAGGAACGAGGGACAGTGAAGAGAGAAGTTTTTGTGCTCTTGAAATATTAATTCAAATAAACATAAAATAATTAAAAAGAAAAAAAATAACTGAAACCTTTAACAATTAATATTTACCAAATATAAAATTAGGATAGATTACCAATATATCCTTATATATAATTTAAATGGAAAATAAAAAGAAAAGATATGATTGGCTGTAAATACCTCTCGCACTAAAAATGCTTCTGAAATGAACCAATACCTATATATATATATGTATATATTAATTTTACAAAACATAAAAAGGCTTAACTTGAATAAATTTGTTGATGTACACTTCTGTCCAAAGGTGATGTTTTATATCTAACATATCATTCAAGTCTAAGTACAAGCTTTGTTAGTTTAACATAATATGATTTAAATGTATCACTTTTGCCCAAAGGTGAGGTGTTGCATTTACATCAAGCTAGACTAGCTCATGCTTAATTAAAATGGTTATTTCAATTCTGCCCAAAGGTGATGTGTTACAATTGTTTTGCACATATATTTAAATAAAATTTAAATTTGCCTAAAGGTGATTTATTTTTTGTTTAAATAGAACTTTTAAGTAATAGTCTATTAGTTTGATGTTAATAATAGACATATCACATCTTCAATAAAATATAATAATCCTTCATTAATCTAATGATCATAAATTTTATCTGTCTTACTTTAATATCTTATAGCATTGCTCACTATAATTTCCTTTCATAAATTAGTATCTTATTTAAAACATCCACTATAATCTCAAAACACAACATTAGATTTGCCTCATAAAGAGTTTCAATAACATTTAGCTCTTCTCGTTTTTTATTATCCCTCAAGATATAATATGGCAATTCTCCTGCTCTTTCTAATAATAATCATACTATTAAAAAAAAACTAAAGCATGACAAAGGTGATGAGTTAAACATAATATATCTTATGATAATCAAGAACTCATTAAAATAAAAGTTGTCACTAGAGTTATTTTAGATTTGGTTTTTCTTACGACTGATATATTTTCTGTGAAATAATCAAAATAACTCTTAAGATACATGTACTCTTAAAATTCTAACTATAAGATTAAATAGGTTAAATACATCATAATGTACAGTATCATGACCGATAAAATTAAGGCCTCACACATGAAAATAAGTACAATTTTCCACTACATACATACTAAATTTTTCAATACTACAATTTAATGCCTTAAGAATTAATTATAACACTCAGAAGTACCAAAAGAAAATGAGTGTGTTGATCAGCAACATATTTACAAGAAAAGAAATGTCTGGTACTAGAAACTAAGATGTTATTCAACTCACTACCACTAAAACCTAAAAGAGGATAATTCTAAGGTTTATAGACAAAATACAAGTATTACTTCTAGCTTTAAGTTCTCTAAGGATAAGCCTCACTACATATATATGCCATTATACTAGGCATAAGCAACAAGTTGAGACTATCCATAATATAAAAGAACTGTTGGCTAAAATCGGTAGTCACATATTCATGAAATTTAAGTCTGCTAATCCTAATATTCCAATTAACACATGAGAGGTTGAGTCGAGTTCTATACGTTTTCTTTTACCAAAATCAACAAATAACAAACATGATTGTTAGTGACAAAATTTAAATGTCGAGGCTATTACACCCATAATAAACTGTCTTTTGGTTATGCTTTATATACCTTAAAGACTTCGAAGATTAATCAGAATTTAGTATCAATACTTAAGCTACATTATAACAGTTGTGAGGTTTGCATAGACAACATAAAGTCACTCTTACCATAACCTCTCATATTATTTGTTATTCATCATTGGATAAAAACATTTATAATATAGAACTAGATGATACTATACACTTTTACAACTTTTGTTATCATGCAAATTAGAACTTAACAAAATAAAAATGAGACCAATAAATGTCATCTATTGAAACTAAAATTTCATGAGAAATCATGACATGGTTGATGAAGATGATTTTTCATCTAATCTCATTCTCAGTGTTTTTTAAAATTATGTGTTAGATGCCACAAATATTATCAGGCTTAAGGAATAAGTATGGGTTCACTCGAAGTTGTATTTCACTGACATGCGTGGAACTTATTCCAAATGGAATATTCAGACATAATTTATCATTTAACGAATATTTACTTTTATCTAATCTGACTTCTATGATCCACGGTCTTAAAGAGATCTATATATATATATATATATATATATACACTTAATATATTTTTTTCTAAATATGTCCCTAAGTTTATTTTGACATATGGACGTTAAGGAAATCAAATCAAGTCTAATGTATATATGATAGATTTCCACGTCACATACATCATTGAAACTTCTATTGTATTTTTCCTAGAGATATTAAAGACCAGTGGGAGCCTTAAGTGTCTCAATCATAACTTGCAAGATTTGCAGAAGGTGGGGAGTGAAACTTGATATTATCTCAATTTACACCTCTTGTACAGTTGTACAAGACACTGCTCCATCATAACTTATCACCTTAGAATTTAATACTACTCTAACAAAAGTTTCATTGTTGCTAAAATATGGACATATTCATATTTCTTGCTAAACTAATCATCACCAAGAGAAACTGCAACAACTTGTATTATTAACTTGTTTCTTTATTAGAATATATTGATCTTTAAATATTGACCATAAGCATGTAAATCTCCTAAAGGATTTTTAGATCAATGGGGCATTAAAAGTCCATATAATGACTTGTCAGAAGTACAAGAGGCGGGGGGAAGAGAGTCGTCAAATTTTACTCTGAATTTAACTCCGATAACACCTTTTGTACACTATACCGCACCAACTCTTACACACTTAGAATCCTAAAAATGATAGCAACCTAACCAAGAGCTAATCCATAAAACTAAAACTTCTAATAAACCCAATAATCAACTCAGGAGGTCATCTAGGTTTTAAAACCTACTAACTTTGATGATTATATAACCTCTCTAACTAAAGTTGAAATGAATGTTGGAAAGTTTACTGATTCTACATCTTCTAATTAAACCATTAGCACTATTCTGAATGGATAAAGCTATAATTAGAAAATTAAACAAAACTCCATAAGTTAGAATAGCATTTGAGATTTTGCCGATACACCTAAGGGTGTTCATAACTAAACTAAATCCAACATAAATGTTAAGACACTAAGAAGCACGATTGATTATTAAATGTTATATTCAAGAGGGGATAAATCATCAAGGAATCTTCTTACCTATATTACAAAAGATTTCTATGAGAATCATCACCATTGAAGTAGCTTATAATAGTTAAGAGCTAAATTAGATTAACATTATAACAACTTTCCCTAACAATTGACTTACATATTTACATGTTCATAAAACAACCTGAAAGTTCTAAACTGAAGGTCAAAGAACACTTAGTCTGTAAGTCAATAACATCCATGTATGGGTTAATGTAAACATCATAATGTGATGAAATCTTAATACAATTATTTTCCTCAAGAACCAAGTGGATTAATGTACCTATCTCAAGATTAGTGGGGGCAACTAAAACAAACTTGTCCTTATATAGATGACATTCTTTTGACAAGTATATGTTACATAAGTCAAAGCATTGTTCATACATACTTTGATATGATAGATCTCAGAGATACCTGTTATGTATAGATATCATAACATTCTGAGATAAACCCAAGGAGACATTTGTTTTGTTCCATAAGTTTTACCTTAAATGGGTTCTTACGCATGTAACAAACAATATTGCTCTCCTGTAGAGGATAATATGATCACTAAGACTATTTCCTTGTGCTTCATTTGTAGAAGCCTTATGTAGGTTCAGGTCTATGCTTGTTCAGATATTACTCAAATTGCAACACACTAGATATGTCTAGATTAATGTGAATCATCTAACACAGTATTAAACTATCTTTAAAGGAAACGAGCAATATAAGGGAAGAAGTAAGAACTCAAATCGGTTGATTGCTCTAACTTTTTTATATCCAAAGATAACATAATGTAATATTCGGTATGCATTCTTATGTCGGCAGATAAATCTATCTCATGGAGGAGTAATAATGAACTAATAACAATGACCTAAGTTATAATGACATAATATGTTGATTAATCACAGTGCAATTGCCGATAAATGTTGATAATTTATTAGTTAACTCATAATTTGATTAACTCCACATAAGTTATATATTGAAGAATTATTGTGTAAAGTTAACTACCATGTTTTCTCAAACTATAACAGTTCAAGAGGTGTTGCATTAAATTTTGGTATGAAATAAATTATTCGTTTATGAACGAATTGAGGAAACTAAATTCTCATATCAAATACATTCATGATATATGCTTAAGGACCCTATAACTAAAGGTCTCTCACTCATAAGTCTTACTAAAGCGCTTATAATAAAGACGATATTATTAATGACCATGTATAATTGTATATCGTTATATGAATGACTAATTATTAATTTTCCTCATCAGTTTTGATTTTGTATGTCTCTTAATATGTTTTGCATGCATAATGACATATAGACAAATTAATATACAAAAAAAATGTTCTAAAAGGCTTACATGAAAATTTTGATCATAACTACTTAAATTTTAAACATGGACTGCAATATGATTAATGGGGGCCTTGAGCTGATGTTTAATTCAATAAATATCTGCTCCAGTTTGAGTTTAAACTAAAATGAGTGTTAAAATCTGCAGACTAATCTAGTGCTCATAATAAATTATATATATGTGTGTGTGTGTGTGTGACCATCCTTATCATTTATATAAAAATAGATCACATAATTAAATTATACCTTATTATTATATTAGCTAGGTAATTGTTGATGGACCTAATACCCTTTCTTGTTAATCAAGGGTTTCCCCTTGGATGTATATAAATATATGGAGGAGATTAATAAACATTATAACATAACCCTAAACACACACATAAGAAAAACCGTGTGCCTCTCTCTCTCTCTCTCCCCATATATTCGGTTTTCTCAAGAACCTTAATCCCCATCATTAACATGCATCCTAAAGGGGAACTCGACCAAGTTGACAACTATGTCGTCTGGATCATTCTCATTAGCTGTGGCTACTCTCATTGCTGTAACAGGTATGTTTTAGTTATATATTTATCATATTATTCATGTTTTCCATTACCAACGTGAAGAACTGATTAATAGATCGAACTTGAGAAAAAAAACTCAATAACCGAGCGCAATCTTTAGAAAAAAAAAAGCTCGAAATGAGCCAAGCTCGTAGTTGAGCTCGGGTTCGGCTTATTTACACCCCTAATTCCTGGTTCCCACACCCTTAATGTCGGGTTTCACACCATCAACATAGCCGTCCTCATATGTGACCAAAGCCTTAAAAATGATGTGGATATAGTTTCTCCGTTTTAAGGAAATCTAAAAATTTGTGTTAATAAATTGCGAGTTTCTAAATCGTTTTTCATTGAGCATAATTTAATTGATTTATCATTTGGGACATGATTTTAAACTATAACTAGATTTTGACCCAGCGCGTTGCGCCGGGCTGGTTATGCCGTGGTTGGTTCATTGGGTGTCCATATATTGTGCATAAATTGATGTCGATAAGTAATTTGAGAAGCAGACTGCTAGGTAGCTAGATTTATGCATTGATTTGATAGAAACAGTGAAAGGGTTACATAGAAAAAGTTTACACAAACTATTAGAATAAGAGCTCAATCATATCATTGATTGGCATCATAATATTGTAAACCGCTCAATCATATCATTGATTGGCATCATAATATTGTAAACCATTTACTATAGCATAATTATAGGAGGATTCCTAGGATGACCATTGACTTGTAACCATTATATATTGATTGTAAATAATGAGATGAGATCAGAGAAAGAGTTACGAACTCTAACATGGTATCACACCTCTAAAACTCCTTTCTTCGATCCTGATAACCTTTCTTCTTGAAATCGCCGGCCACCATCTTCTGTTTTCTTTTCTTTACCCTAAACATGGACCCGAAAACACATCCCGCCATTACCGTGTCCAATATCAAAACATTCATACCTATCACCCTCGAAATGGACAACAGCCAATACTCCTCTTGGGCTGAACTTTTCAAAATCCATTGCCGGGCGTTTCAAGTTCTCCACCACCTCTCCCCACGCATCACAGCCACCTCTTCCACTGAAGCCACCTCTACCAACACTACTGATGATGATGTCTGGGATCGGCTTGACGCCATAGTTCTTCAATGGATCTATGGCACCATCTCTAACGATCTTTTAAGCACCATCATACGACCCGACTCCACCGCTTGCTATGCGTGGGTCGCCTTACAACGCATTTTTCATGATAACCAAGCCACTCGTGCCGTCCTTCTAAAACAACAATTCGCCATTCTGAAGCTTGCTTCCTTTCCCAACATGTCCGCATATTGCAAACAGGTAAAAATAACTTCTGACCAATTGGCGAATATCGGGTCCCCTGTAACCGAATGTGACTTGGTCATTCAACTCATCACCGGATTATCCGAAGCCTATAGTACCATCGGTGCAATCATTCAAAATACCAAACCATTCCCATCTTTTTATGAGGCCCGGTCCAAACTTATCCTTGAAGAAACAACTAAAGCAAACCGAGTCGTCACCGAAACAGCCCTACACACAGCAGACACTCCACCCGAGAACCCTCCTCCACAAACTAATACCACTCCTTCTTACACCCGAAACACTAGAGGACGAGGCCGCGGACGCGGTCGCGGTCGTGGCAGACACCAATCTTCACCACAATGGACTCATTACCCATGGTTTTCCCAGCCGACAACTACCCATAACCGCCCTCCAACTTGGTCGCAACCCACTGGTTATTTTTGGACCTCTCCACCTTGCCCCTATCCCACCATTACACAGTCTCGACCACCAACATCACAGCAAGGAATCCTTGGCCCTCGCCCACAACAGGCTTTCACGGCTTCAGAGACTCCATACATGCCTACAGCTCTTGACCAGGCCTTCAATACTTTCACTTTAAATCCACCGGATCAAACTTGGTACATGGACTCCGGTGCAACAGGTATAATGACTCACAACTCTACTAATCTCACTTCTTGTTTAAATAATGCGTATCAACGAAACATTACAGTCGGTGATGGCAAAACTATACCCGTTCATGCAATTGGTAACCATACATTACCACCACCCTTTCCAAACTTCAAACTAAATAACGTCCTTTTTGCACCAAAACTCATTAAAAATTTAATTTCGGTTCGCCGTTTCACCACCGACAACAATGTTTCAATCGAATTTGACCCGTTTGGTTTTGATGTGAAGGACCTCCACACTCGGAAACACCTCCTTCGATGTGATAGCACCGGTGATCTATATCCGTTAACTCCACCATCAAGTTCCAAAGTTCAACCTTCTAATGCTCAAGTTTCTTCCTTTCTAGCCGTGACCCAAGACATTTGGCATCGACGTCTTGGCCATCCCGGAAATAATATTCTACGTTGTTTAAAGTCTACTTTAAATTTGTCTCGTAATATTCAACTTTCTTCTATATGTGAACCTTGTGTGTTTGGCAAACAAATAAAATTTACTTTCCATGACTCACATTCACATACACATTTACCATTTGACATTGTTCATAGCGACTTATGGACCTCACCTATTCTTTCCTCAACCGGATGTCGATACTATGTCCTATTTTTAGATGACAAAACAAATTATTTATGGACATATGCTCTCACTTCCAAATCACAAGTTTATTCTAAATTTCTAGCATTTCACAAATTAATAAACACCCAATTTCAAACCACAATAAAATGTTTTCAATGTGATAATGGACGCGAGTATAACAACTCTTCTTTTCATCAATTTTGCACTTCTAATGGCATGCAATTTCGATTTTCATGTCCATACACCTCCGCTCAAAACGGAAAATCGGAGCGTAAAATTAGATCAATTAACAACATCATGCGTACCATCCTATCACATTCATCCGTACCTCATTCTTTTTGGCCCCATGCACTCGAACACGCAACATATCTATTAAACATCCTACCCTCCAAAGTTCTAAACAACTCCACTCCCACTTTCTGTCTCTATCACCGCCACCCTTCTTATGACCATCTACGCATTTTTGGTTGCCTTTGTTATCCCCTTCTACCTCCCAACACAATCCATAAACTAGCCGACCGCTCCACTCCTTGCGTTTTTTTAGGCTACCCTTCACATCACCGAGGCTACAAGTGCTACAACATCAAAACCAAACAAATTCAAATCTCACGAGATGTCATTTTTGATGAAACAGTGTTTCCTTTTGCAACTCAAACACCACCCACCTCCTCTTATGACTTTCTAACCTCCACTCCATATCCCTTTCACTGGTCTACTTCTACAACCCCAACTCCATTTCCTCCAAATACCTCGTCTGTCCCAGCCAACCCTCCTCACATCCAACACCAAACCAGCCCAACACCCACACCAAACAGCCCAACAACCAGCCCATTAACCACCCCTACGGCTCAACACCAACCCACACCATCGCCTTCACCTTCACCACCTCCACCCCCACCGACTCGCACCATGAACACCCGCTCCATGTCGGGTATCTTCAAACCTAAAACTCACTTTAATCTAAACATGTCAACCACACCTCTCCTCTCTCCTCTACCAAAATCAACCACCGAAGCCCTTTCCAATACAAACTGGAAAAATGCCATGACCGACGAGTTTCGTGCACTTATTGATAACAAGACTTGGGAATTAGTACCCAAACAACCTGGTATGAATATTGTTCGTAGCATGTGGATTTTTAAACATAAAAAGAAAGCAGATGGCACACTAGAACGATATAAGGCCCGGTTAGTGTGTGATGGTCGTTCCCAACAAGTTGGTGTTGATTGTGGAGAAACATTTAGCCCCGTCGTTAAACCGGCAACAATTAGAACAGTGTTATCTTTAGCTTTATCAAAGTCGTGGCCTATACATCAACTCGATGTCAAAAATGCTTTTCTACATGGGAACTTAAATGAAACGGTTTTTATGCATCAACCAATGGGCTTTCGTGATCCAACTTATCCTAATCATGTTTGTCTACTCAAAAAGTCTCTTTATGGCCTCAAACAAGCACCGAGAGCATGGTACCAACGGTTTGCGGATTTTGTTTCACAAATGGGTTTTCAACATAGCCAATGTGATCATTCATTATTCATCTTTAACCAAGGTCCTCAAATGGCATTCATATTATTATATGTTGATGACATTCTGCTGATAACATCTTCCGATGACTTAAGAAACAAATTCATGACTCGGCTTTCTAAAGAATTTGCAATGAAGGATCTCGGACCCCTTAGCTACTTCCTTGGAATCTCGGTTACACGGAACTCAAACTTTCTATTTCTTTCGCAAGAAAAGTATGCTCGAGAAATCCTTGAACGAGCCGGCCTCTCGGATTGCAACCCAGCAGCCACCCCGGTTGACACACAGAACAAATTGAGCAGTAATAATGGGACACCGGTTGACAATATTACACAATACCGAAGCCTCGCCGGCGCGTTACAATACCTCACCTTTACCCGACCGGACATCTCATACGCAGTTCAACAAGTATGTCTTCATATGCACGCCCCTAAGACCACTCATTTAAATGCTCTTCGAAGAATTCTAAGATACATTAAAGGCACAATCTCATATGGTCTTCACATTCAACCATCCTCGACATCCTCTCTCACTGCTTATACCGATGCCGATTGGGGAGGGTGTCCCGACACACGGCGTTCAACATCCGGTTATTGTGTATATATGGGTGACAATCTTCTCTCATGGTCCTCCAAACGTCAACCCACTTTGTCCCGCTCAAGTGCCGAGGCTGAGTACCGTGGCGTCGCTAATGTGGTTTCCGAAATTTGCTGGCTTCGCAATTTACTACTAGAACTCCATCACCCTCTACAACGCGCCACCTTAGTCTACTGTGACAACGTGAGTGCTATCTACCTATCCGGTAACCCAGTTCAACATCAACGCACAAAACACGTTGAAATGGATATTCATTTCGTTCGTGAAAAGGTCGCCAAGGGTGAAGTTCGAGTTCTACATGTCCCATCACGGTACCAAATAGCCGATATTTTTACAAAAGGGTTGCCAAAGGTTCTATTCGACGATTTTCGAACCAGCCTCAACATCCGTGATCCTCCCGTTTCGACTGCGGGGGAATATTAGAATAAGAGCTCAATCATATCATTGATTGGCATCATAATATTGTAAACCGCTCAATCATATCATTGATTGGCATCATAATATTGTAAACCATTTACTATAGCATAATTATAGGAGGATTCCTAGGATGACCATTGACTTGTAACCATTATATATTGATTGTAAATAATGAGATGAGATCAGAGAAAGAGTTACAAACTCTAACACAAACAGTTTACATAGTTATATTTTAGGTAGTTATAGGGTAGCATTTGGCGTCATGGCAGTTTTTTGTCTTGCCTTCGACTGCATGTGTCTTCAAAATATTCAAAACGATTTGTTGTTCTGTGCCGGCTTGCCTTATTTGATCTGATTATGGATCATGGTTCCTGGCTGCTTAAGTCTTTTGTCAAGCGTGTTCTGCAATTTGTCGTTGTTAGTGTGTTAGTTTGTTGATTTGTGTTTACCTTAAGCTGCCCAAAAAAAGTGGTTTGGTGGGGTGAGATCAGTCCTTGGCCTCCTTCGCTGGAGGCGTTTCTGTTTCTGCATATTTATTATTGTAATTATTATTTTTGTGTTGGGTAAGTTCGATGGCTGCAGACAATATTGAAGTTTATTTGTTCGTTTACCTGTTGTTTCTAGTTGAGTCCTTTCGTTGCATTCTTTTGCGGGTGTTGTTGGTGGCAGTTATTGAGCTGGTTGTTTGTTGGTGAGCGGGGTGGTTGGTGTGTCTGTTACGCGTGTGACGATTGCGGTGTTTGGTTTCCTGCTGATTTCTTTGTGTTGTTGCAGGCGAAACTTTTTGCGCAGCCCTTTGATCTGTTGGAATGGTTTTGGGAAAGTTGTTGCATCAGTGTACCCTTCTTTACGGATTTATAAAAGCTTTAAATAAATTACTATTGTTTATGGACTACACTTAATTAAGAGAATATTTATAAAAGCATAAACTTTCAATAGTCTAAATTTACTGTATGACAACCGCAAGCTAACCTTTACATGCAGGGAGTGAAAGCCACAACAAATCCAAACTGAGATCAAAGCCTACGAAAAAGCAAGAGTGAATTAAAACTTTGACCACAAATTTCAGCACACTATGATACAAAGTTACATGGTTATTTTTTAAGCAAAAATACATAATTTACAGCGCACCAATATACAACAATATACAACAATTTGAACGTAAAGCAGCAGCACATTTTAGCACTAATTAGCAGAATATTTCAGCACCAATATACATCAATTTCAGCAGCAATACACAACAATTTGAACGTAAATTAGCAGCACATTTCAGCACTAATTAGCAGAACATTTCAGCACCAATATACAGCAATTTCAGCAGCAATATACAACAATTTGAACGTAAATTAACAGCACATTTTAGCACTAATTAGCAAAACATTTAAGAACTATTATCAGCATTTTACATACCTAAATTTCAGCATATTAAGAGCTTGCTGTAGCAAATTTAATGATCAGCATATTGAAGTACTTAAGACAACAACTTACGGTACCATTTTTTGTTCAAACTTGTTTGTTTCAGACAAGCTCGTTTGTTAACGTTGATAAACGTAAAGAACAAACACAAACACAAACATATTCATTTTCTAAATTAGCGAATACAAGTATGGAAAGCATCCTCGTATAACTGTTCGTGGTCGTTGAATTTTTCGATTAACATCAAACGAACGAACAGAACATAAATATATTATAAAAAAGCAAATAATATATGTATTTCTTAACGTTGATAAACGTAAAGGACAAACACAAACACAAACATATTCATTTTCTAAATGAGCGAATACAAGCACGGAAAGCATCCTCGTTTAATTGTTCGTGCTCGTTCGATGTTTCGACTAACGTCAAACGAACGAACAGAACATAAATATATTATAAAAAAGCAAACAATATATGTATATATTACGTTATATAAACGAAGACGAACTCAGGTAATGCTTAACTACACCCCCTAAATCAGCATATATCAGTACTTAATACAACAACTTACGACACCAACTTTTTTTCAAACTTGTTCATTTCGGAAAAGATCGTTCGTTAACGTTGATAAACGCAAATAACGAACACAAGTACAAACATATTCATTTTCTTAATGAGCGAATAGAAACACGGAAAGGATCGTCGTTTAAGTGTTCGTGCTCGATCGAATTTGAACAGAACATAAATATATTATAAAAAAAACCGAATAACATATGTATATATTATGTTATATAAATGACAAATAGGTTTAAATATAACTAAAATAGAGATTGAAAAATTATTCACGAGCCGAGCTTGAGCCTAGCCCTAGACGAACTCATGCACTGCTTATATACACTAAGACGGATATATAAAAGCTTTAAAAAAATTACTATTGTTTATGTGTTGGTTTTAATTAACAGTAGATAAATGCATACAAAAAATCTATATACGAAAAAACATTCAATACCTTTAGGGTTTGAAAGCCTCAGCAAATCCGAACTGAACTCAAAGCCTACAGAAGATTAAAAAGTGTATTAAAAAGGAAAGTTTTGAGTTCTAAATTCATATATGAACTGACTAAAACTTTTAGAAACAAAACCATTCAATACCGGCCCGGAAGAACCAAATCAAACATCATTAGATCGAATACCGGCACCGGAAAAGTTGCCTAAATATATCCAAATCAGGCTACTGGTATACAACCACAAAGTAGGAAAACAAAAGCCAATGTTTTGGGAACGAAGAACATCCAATTCGAACAACAATATCTACTCGTCAACCAAATATACAAATGTCAAAATAGACCTAAAGTTCTAAAAAAACACAGCATCTACAATATTAAAAATTTTAACAACATGAAGCTGTTAAACAGTAACCAGAAGGAAAGGAATTTTTTCATTATACCAAACTTTTTCGGTATACAAACCTCAAAATAGACTTACAACCTGGAACGAAACCACCAAACCGAACTTTTTCGTTAAAACGAACTATTTCGGTATATAAACCTTAAAATAGACCTAAAGTACTAAAAAAGCAACTACAACCATAAAAAGTTGAACAACATGGAGGCTCGGTTTGGAACCACCAAACTGCCACCAAACCGAACTTTATTGGAAAGCCCGGTTCGGAACAACCAAACTATCACCAAAACGAACTTTTCGGTACCAAAACCAAAAAGTTTCGTAAATACCTAAAGTTCTAAAAAAACACAGCAACTACAATAACCGGAAAGCCCGGAACGGAACCACCAAACTGAACTTTTTCGTTAAGACGAACTACTTCGGTATATAAACCTCAAAATAGACCTAAAGTACTAAAAAAAAGCAACCACAACCATAAAAAGTTGAACAACATGGAGCCCCGGTTCGGAACCACCAAACCAAACTTTATTGGAAAGCCAGGTTCGGAACAACCAAACTATCACCAATCTGAACTTTTTCGGTACCAGAACCAAAAAGTTGCATAAAAATATCCCATCCACCGGAACTGAAAAAGTTACGGAAATATATCCAATCAAAACTTTAACTAAAACTTTGAACAATCAAATGAGACTTGAGTCATGAATCAGCCACCATCTGTAAGTACAAACGTATTCATTTTCTTAATGAGCGAATACCTCGTTTAAGTATTCGTGCTCGTTCGATTTTTCGATAAAAGTCAAATTAACGAACAGAACATAAATAAAGTAAATAATATATGTATATATTATGTTATATAAACGACAAATAAGTATAAATATCACTAAAATAATTAATAAACGACTCGAGCCCGAGATTGAAAATTATTCACGAGCCGATCTTGAGCCCAGACGAACTCAGACTCTACTCAACTACACCCACTACTGACATAATGGTTTTTTTTATGCTGGTATGATAGTTCAATTCAATTAGTGAAAAAGACTTATATCTAGTGTCTTCAACTAATGCATTTAATTCCAAGTACAAATGATTTGCAAACATAACCATTCACATAATGCAATTCAAACATCAATCAACCATCCAACAGCATAATGCAATTGAAACATCAATTTAAAACTGAAGTCAAATTTCGAATAACAAAAAACTAAATTAACAACGGTTAGTTGTAAATCAAATATGCAACCCTCAAAATAGCCCTAAACTTACACCTAATTCAAACCACAAAAAAATTAGAATGAAATCATCATCTACAATGATAAACGAATCACAGAAATGGAAGAAGCCCTAAAATATAATACCTGAAAGCACAAAGCAGCAATGAAAACATGAAGCGATCGAACATGAGTAAGACAACATGCAGGAGTAAAACATAAAGCCAAAGAGCCAGGTGTGATGGACACGTGCATAAAACCCCTGACAACAGTTGTCCCACCAAAAATTATAATAAACAGTTGATTAAAAAGAAAAAACAGAACCAGATTCGAACCCTCGCGGCCAGCCAACAGCAGAATCATCAATACAGATAGTGTCTATCTCCCAAAAACAAACCCTATATCCTTAAAACTAAAGCAGGCTAACAAATCTTGTGGCACCAAGATTGGATATTTATCTAATTGATTAATTTTACAATTTGTAGGTTCTATAAACTTTGTTTTTTAGATTAAGCATCATGATTATTGTCAAACAGGCTAAGCATGTGCCATCCATCCACGTATAGATTACGATTTACATATTTTGTGTCGAGTTTGTGTTAGGTTTTGTAAATCTTTGTATTGTAGCTTTTGTAAGCTAATGAATCAATGGATCACCTACTTGTAACCATGTTAATGAATCAGAGGATCACCTACTACTAAATTCAGGAATTGTGAAATTGCTAAGGATGTTTGGTTCCAAGGTTTCAATTGGTTTAATATTCCCATTTTGTCTCCATGCTCGGTGAAAGATCTCTTGATGCTCACTGTGAAATGTTCTCCTCATCCGGCCATCAAGAAACTGATTTATGTAGTATTTCTTTCCATGCTTTGAGTGGTTTGGAGAGCTTGTAATAAATACAAAGGTGTTCAATCATAAAAATTCGTCTCCGCAATCTATCATAAAAGTGATAAAGATACACTCGTATTTTTAGATAAAGAATAGAGCTAGTTGTAAAAGTTTAGAATGAAGTAGAAGGTTTAACTTCCAATTTTGGTCGTTTAGCATGTGAACTTTTGTACTTAGGTATGTTTGGTGTATTTTCTATTCATGATGTTTTCACTTCTTGTATCAATTCTAACCTTTTGCTAGTGCTTTTGAGTTATTTTTATAAAATAATAACTAATCATCGTTAAGAAAAGGTGCCTAAAATATTCCAAGAGAACTTTTCATCCTCTAGTTTCTTTGAATAATAATTAAAAAACCATAGAAACTCATGTTAAAGAGGCCAAATTTGTGATCGAAATTTGAAAGGTTAGATTTTACCAAGTGACCTTGCTTGCCATTATAATATTTTGATTATGTAACTTTTATCAGATGTTTCTGTGTTCAAATATTCATTACTAAATAAAAATAAATTTAAGTCACCTAAATATTGTTAGGTATTACGTGTACGTGGCTGACCCGAAAGGAGTCGGATAAGGCTACAGAAATCAATACAATACAACGGCTCGAGCCTTAAGAACTTAACGGTATTTCTAATTGATTTCTAAAACGAATATAACGTGCACCAAGTAAACGCAGCGGATAAACGATAAGTAAAACAAAACTTAAAAATTAAATAACCCAAACAACCAAACTAAACCGGAATATAAATCAAAACCTGGAAAGCGATTACCTTGATCCAAACTGAACAAGGCAGCTTCTTTCTAATTGAATTTCACAATATTAGTTGTAGGCTATATTAATCAATTAATGGTGGTTGACTTTTGCAATACAATATTGCAAAATCAATCAACAATAAACGGTGGCAGTGAACTCTTTTGCAAACACAAATCACAACTCCACATATAATAATTATTGACGGCGGCAGTAGGTTTCATAAAAAAACACACAATTGCTAGCAATAATAATTATAATAATCGTAAAGCGGTAAAGGCACGAACACAGGATTTACGTGGTTCGGTTACGGTGTGTAACCTACGTCCACGAGCAACGAACAAGTTCTCTTCTTTTATTGAGGTGCTCAAGAAATTACAAGATACAATATAGTTTATATACAGAGGCTAACTAGAGTTTATTTCTTTCTCCACAAGTTACAAGAAATAAAATAAACGGGCCACTAAAGTTGAGTGGGTGGCCAGCCCATTCAACTCTTCAAGTCTTCAACTACCCAACCCAAGATGGGCCGGGGCTACACCCGTATAGAACCCAACAATCTCCCACTTGGAGCCTCTGAACGTCTTCACTTGCTCTACATGTAAACCAACCTGTACCAGTAATCTTTAGTCTTCAATATATACCATGTCTTCCACCTGTTTGTCGCCAACTCCTTAACACTATTCCTAGAGACCAACTGAAGCTACACAAAGCTTCAGTTTGTCCAAGGTCACAACCTTGGTAAACATATCCGCCGGATTCCTGTCTCCCCTAATGTTGTTCAGCCGAATAGTCCCATCACTGACTAAACCCCGAATGAAATGATAACGCATATGAATGTGCTTCGTTTTACCATGATACACAGGATTCTTGGTAATTTCACAACACTTTCATTATCACAGTACAGCGGATAATCTGTTTGTTCCATGCCTAACTCCTCTAAGAAAGTCCTCAATCAAACAAGCTCCTTACTCGCTTCAGCAGCTGCCATATACTCAGCTTCTGTAGTTGAGAGTGCCACACTCTTTTGTAGTCTAGATTTCCAACAGATTGCAGTGTCCCCTATAGTGAACACATATCCCGTAGTACTCTTATAAGTCTCCTTGCACCCACCTAAGTCAGCATCTGAAAACCCTTTAAGAATTGCATCTTTGCCTATAAAGCATAAGGCCATCTTTGAAGTTCCCTTTAGGTACATAAATAGCCACTTCACTGCTTCCCAATGTGCTTTCCCTGGATTTGACATGAACCTGCTAATAACTCCCACTGCGTGAGCAATATCAGGTCTCGTGCATACCATTGCATGCATAAGACTACCCACTGCAGATGCATAAGGAATCTTTGCCATCTCTGCCTTTTCTCCATCAGTACTAGGAGACTGATCCTTAGAAAGTTTAATATGACTACCCATAGGTGTACTTCGAGTAGTGGTTTTCTCATCGCTCATGTTGAAATTCTCTAAAATTTTCCGGATGTATTTCTCCTGAGATAAAGTTAGAGAACTGTCCTTCTTGTTTCTGGTGATGCTCATGCCAAGAATTTGCTTGGTTGGACCTAAATCTTTCATTTCAAATTCTTCAGACATCTGTTGCTTCAACTTATTAATCTCTGACATGTCTGAACTGGCAATCAGCATATCATTTACATACACCAATAGAATGATATAGGAACTATCGAATTTCTTGAGATAGCAGCAGTGGTCCATCTCACATCTTTTGTATCCATTCCTGCCCATAAAATCATCAAACTTGATATATCACTGCCTGGGCGCCTGCTTCAATCCATAGAGACTCTTCTTTAAATTGCACACCATGTTTTCTTTACCAACTATTTGAAACCCCTCTGGCTGTGCCATGTAGATATCCTCCACAAGGTCACCATGCAGAAAAGCTGTCTTCACGTCCAACCGCTCTAGATGTAAGTTTTCTGCAGCCACGATACTAAGCACCAGTCTGATTGTAGTCATTTTTACCACAGGACAAAATATCTCATTATAATCAACCCCATGCTTTTGTTGAAACCCTTTCACTACCAATCGTGCTTTGTATCTCTTTGTATCATCACTTTCATCCTTGATCCTGAATACCCATCGGTTCTGAAGAGCTTTCTTCCCAGCTGGAAGCGGTGTAAGAACCCAAGTCTTGTTCTTGTTCAGTGAATCCATCTCTTCTCTCATAGCTTGCTCCCACTGAGACGAGTCTTTCAAACTCATTACTTCAGAGTAACACTGTGGTTCACCGTTCTCCGTCAGTAGAAGGTAATTAACAGAAGGGGAATATCTCTTAGGAGGTCTAATGGTTCTGGAAGACCTCCTAACCTCTACTTGAGGTGTAACCATTTCTTGTTCCAGTGGAGACTGTTCAGTATTAGACTCTGAACTCCCACTGTTAGAGAAATCCTCAAATTCATCTGTATTTTCTTCCTCAAACTCTTTGATGTTTCTGAACTCGGACTATTAACCTTCTCACTTGTATTTTCAAACTCAATGTGTTCTTTATCAACTTCTTGTGTGAATGACTTTCTATCTTTGTAAAGTCCTGCTTCATTAAACACCGGATCACGAGCCCTGCATACTTTTCTGACCTCTGGATCCCAAAGCCTAAAGCCCATCTTCGCGTCACCATAGCCTATAAAAGTACACTTCTTCGCCATAGGGTCAAGCTTGTCCCTCTCAGTGTCTTTTATCCCAATGTAAGCATCACAACCGAACACTTTAAGATGTTTGAATGTAACCTCTTTTCCACTCCATACTTCCTCAGGAATTCTAAATCCAAGAGGAACTGACGGTCCTCTATTTATTAGATATGCAGCAGTGTTGACTGCATCTGCCCAGAAGGTCTTTGGACGCCCTGCTTTTAACCTCATTGCCCTAGCTCTTTCATTCAGTGTCCTATTAATTCTTTCTGCTACTCCATTCTGCTGTGGCGTACCCGGAACGGTATTAATCATCTTTATACCCCTCTCAGCACAGTAATTAACGAATTCCCTGCTGATGTACTCCCCGCCATTGTCAGACTTTAAACACTTCACTTTCAGATTTGTTTTCATCTCCACGGCTGCCTTCCATTTCTTGAAAACATCAAATACCACGAACTTGTTTTTGAGAAAATAGATCCATAGCTTCCGTGTAGCATCATCAATGAAAGTGACGTAGTAATTGGAGCCTCCTAATGATGATACTGGTGTTGGTCCATACACATCAGTATGAACAAGCTCAAGCTTCTTTGTCTTAAGTGTTTTTCCTGATTTTACAAAGGTGACCCGTTTCTTCTTGCCGAGCACACACGGTTCACGGAACCCTGTATCAAGTTCCACCTTTTTCAAATTAGGGAATTTACCTTTCTCTGCCAGTATCTTTAAACCCTTTTCACTCATGTAACCGAGCCGTTGATGCCACAAACACGATGGACTCGGTCCACTAGCCACTGAATTTACCTGTCCCGCTGAGATTTCTGCCATGTACAACGTACCCTTTTTATTCCCACGAGCAATTACCAAGTTACCCTTTATGACCTTCCATTGCCCTCCACCAAAAGTAACGCCATAACCTTGATCGTCAAGCTGCCCGATAGAAATCAACATCTTCCTTAACCTACGAATTATTCTGACATCTTTCAGAGTCCATGTAGTACCTAAAGGAGTCTTCAAGTCGATATCCCCTATCCCGGTAATGTCTAGAGCCTCATCATTCGCCAAACGAACTTTGCCAAAGTTTCCTGTTCTGATAATCTTAAGGCTCTTTGTGCTAAACGTAGCATGGAAAGACGCACCGGAGTCCATGATCCAAGACTCAACTGTGTTCTCAACACAGCAGACTAGGGCTTCATCATCTGAAACTTCTTTTGTAGCAGCATTTACTTCCGAAGTAGAATTTACTTCCTTTTTCTGTTGAGGTGTCGGAGGGTTAGTACACTGATTTCTGAAATGCCCATTCTCTTGGCAATTCCAGCAAGCAATATCTTTTCTTGGCCTAAACTTGCTTCTTTTTCGGGATTTTGATCTACCCATGTTGCCTCCTCTGTTCTTGCTCCGCCCTCTACCTTCAGCACTTAGCAAAGTGCTTGATGATTCTCCATTATTCCTCCTTCTAGAATCTTCATTTAAAATCAAGTCACAAACTTTATAAAAAGTCAAAGGATCCGATCCAACTGAATTGGTGACTGCAGTGACTGTTCCTGACCAACTGTCAAGTAATGAAGATAAAAGTAGACAGGCTTGCAATTCATCATCAATCTTGAACTTCACCAATGATAAACGTCTCAGGTGAGAATTGAAGGTGTATATGTGTTCGGTAACAGAACCTCCCTTTTTCATGCGTGTGTTAACCAACTCCCGGATTAGGAACACCTTATTTGCAGACGATGGTTTCTCATACATGTTTGACAACGCCTTCATGATTCCACGCGCCGTGGTTTCGTCTAAGATGTTATATGCCACATTCATAGACAAGGCAAGCCTAATCGTTGACTTCGCCTTCTTGTCAATAGCTTTCCACTCATCTGTAATCTTCTCAGGCGGTTCCTCCAAAGCCACATTCAAATCCTTTTGTATTAGCAAATCCGTAATTTGCATCTTCCACCATCCAAAGTTTTGTCCATCAAACTTCTCGATTTTTGTTTTACCTTCATCAGCTATAATACCGGAGATCAAAGAGTGAGTTTGAGAGCCAACACTGGCTCTGATACCACTTTTTAGGTATTACGTGTACGCGGATGACCCGAAAGGAGTCGGATAGAGCTACAGAAATCAATACAATACAACGGCTCGGGCCTTAAGAACTTAACAGTATTTCTAATTGATTTCTAAAACGAATATAACATGCACCAAGTAAACGCAGCGGATAAACGAGAAGTAAAACAAAACTTAAATTAGATAACCCAAACAACCAAATTAAACCAGAATATAAACCAAAACCTGGAAAGCGATTACCCTTGATCCAAACTTAACACCGCAGCTTCTTTCTGATTGAATTTCACAATATTAGTTGTAGGCTATATTAATCAATTAATGATGGTTGACTTTTGCAATAAAATATTGCAAACTCAATCAACAATAAACGGTGGCAGTGGAAATCTTTTGCAAACACAAATCACAACTCCACATATAATAATTATTGACGGTGGCAGTAGGTTTCACAAAAAAACACACAATTGCTAACAATAATAATTATAATAATCGTAAAGCAGTAAAGGCACGAACACAGGATTTACGTGGTTTGGTCACAGTGTGTAACCTACGTCCACGGGCAATGAACATGTTCTCTTCTTTTATTGAGGTGCTCAAGAAATTACAAGATACAATATAGTTTATGTAGAGAGGCTAACTAGGGTTTATTTCTTTCTCCCGCAAGTTACAAGAAATAAAATAAACGGACCACTAAAGTTGAGTGGGTGGCTAGCCCAGTCAACCCTTCAAGTCTTCAACTGCCCAACCCAAGACGGGCCGGGGCTACACCAGTATAGAACCCAACCAACATCCAGTACGTACTGGCCGGTTGAACTGTTATACCGTACTTTGGTAAGGCAACCGGTATTTAGAGCTAGATATTTTTATGCGGTTTGCTCGAACATCATACCATCGTTTTTTTTAATATCGGTTTAAACCAGCAAACCGAATTTAAACCCAAAGAGATTTTTGATATTTTTTTGCGGCCCATATCTTTTAAAAAATGACATTTAACCTAGCGAATAAAATTGAAGCGGTAAACATAGTAAACGACGATTCGCTAATCAACCAATTTTGTACCTGCAAATCCAAGGTTGGTATCTTTACATTTTTTGTAATTGATTAAGTTCGTATACAAAATACAAACTTTCTATTTGACTCGATCATTGCTCATGTGTTATGTTTATTAATATACCTTTGAGTTATTTTTTAAGTTGAAATTGTATTTATATGAAATTACAGTGTAACTATTTAACTCAGTTGAATCTCCTACTATATCCTGGTCAACTGGTTATATCATTTTCAAACAAAATCCTATACAAATAAAATACCGGTTTTTAAAACATTGTGTATAAGTCTTCATCTGAAGTAGGATATAATAATGATGAAAAAAAATGAAATACTAAATAGTAGTCAAATTTTATAATTATTTAATTATAATCAAAGGGGAAGGATCATGCGAGAAGTGATATCATAGCGAGAAGCGCGAGAAATGAATCTGAACCATTGATTGTGTTTAATAAGTGGTCTATATTATAAATGGCAAATCCGTAATTAAAAACACATATTTATGACATATAATTTAATAAAAAGGTTAGATATGTCTTTTGTGATGTATGCCTCATTAAACCAGATTTTAACGCTTTAAGTGGTTACTTTTTTGTTCCCATTTAATGCTCATTAGAAGGTTAATACTATTAAAATTATGATATTTTTTTATGGTTGTATAAGTTGTTTATTTGTTTTTAGAATTTTTTTCATAAAACACATAAATTTTGCAACATTACATTGTGCATTACGGATTTGTATATATAGTACATACAATGTATTGAAATAAGCCTATTTTTATTTGTTTTGCCAACACTTTATTATATAAACAAACAGATTCCTACACAGCACTAGTTTTTCCTACATTATATTAGATACTACATTGGTTATAACTACACAACATTCAAAAGTGTTCATACACTACATTTTTTTTACCTACACTGCATTAGATATCTCTACACCACACTAGTTATGACTACACAACCATTTGAAAGTGTACCTACACAACATTAGTTTTGTCTACACTAAATTAGATATGTCTACCCAACATTAGTTTTGCTTACACTATGTTAGTTTTACCTACACAAAATTAGTTTTGTCTACACAACATTAGATATGCCTACACTACATTAGATATGTCAACGCTACATTAACTATGACTACATAACATTTTAAAGTGTGCTTACACCACATTACGTAGCGACATCTACATTACATTAGATCAAATGACAATAATAATAATAATAATAATAATAATAATAATAATAGCAATAATTAGCCATTTTTAAAATAAAATGATTTTAGATCAAATAAATTTCAATGGTTCAAATTTTATATGAAATAAATAATAATAATAATAATAATAATAATAATAATAGTTTATAACTTACCATCTGTTAGTAACTTATCATTAATTATTAAACCATTAATGAGCATGAGTTACAAAATAAAATACTTTATATTTCACTAATATACCCTTGCATATAAATAATCAGAAAATAAAAAAGAAATTATGTGATTGGTTAGAATCTCTTCTCGCACTTCTCGCAATAAGAAACACTTCTGAAATGAACCTAATCCTATAATCAAATCATAAAAATAAGAGTTGTTGGATCTTAGAAATCTTAACTTTCAATAATTGTGTGGGTTTTTAAAAATATGTTCTTGCTGCATACTAGCGGTTGCTTATGTGAGATTAGTTTTCAGTTAGTGTGAGATTATTAAAATCCAATAACTCTAAAAATATAAAAGAATAACTCTGATTATTATATATTGTTTACAAAAATATCTATAATGATGTCAGCATAACATGCCACTATCTTGTTAATATTGAGTGAATATTCTTTCCAGGGTGGGAGGGGCACCGACGAGTACCAGGTTTTGGGTATAGTACTCTAATCGAATACACCGTCGCCGTTAGTTGGGGTACCTAAATCAAGTAGGAGAAATCGTACATCAGCTGTTGAGGAGAGGGAGGGAGAGCTAGTTGCCTCTGGGTGTTTGTGTGAGGAAGATGGCGTAGGTGGGTGTGGGTTCACATGGCTAGGGGCACTGGTGCTTGTGGGTTCAATGGATAGCGGGTAGCGATGAGTTATCAGCATGTGATTTTGTTTCTGACGGGTACATAAGGTAGCACCCGTCCATCCTTATATTAATA